>NW_005842695.1:548760-561420 GCF_000455745.1 Alligator sinensis
CCTTCCCCTTCCTGTCACCTGACCGGCTGGCAGGGCTTGATCCTTAACCCCTACTCGACCAGCCAGACATGCCCGGAAGGTTCTGGATTTAAAGAGACCGCTCTGTTTCTTGGTAACAGGGCTAGGGTTCCCTGTTACAGGCTGGAAGGGACCTCCAGAGGTCTAGTCCAACCCCTTGCTTGGGGTAGGATCATGCCTTTCCAAACTATCCAATACAAACCATAATCTAAACTCTACATAAGGCTACCATCAAGGAGAAATTTCAATTCTGTCATATAGGTCAGCTTTCTTGTAACCTCACTTTCATAAGTCAACATTTCTGATGTAAATAATTCACAATCATAGAAGCGAGAGAACACCAACACTGCACAGGAAGAACATACATGTAAGTTTCAAAGGGGCATTTAAGAAATGCAGGATTGCCCCATGTCTTACATTTTGATTTATGTATAAATATGATTCTTGCTTACTGATGTGGCCTGATAGGATGCAATATTATTAGTCTGTTATCATGTGTCCAACAAGGCATGGAAAGTCCCCACACCATTTTTTCCTGAGTGGAAACTCCATTAGGAAGGACAGCTTGATGAAGCTTTTTGCAGTTTGTTGCTTTATCAACATAACACTCAGAAAACCCAACTCACTGGTAAACCATAAGATTAATATTTAAGTTATGATTTTTGTTTTGGTTTGTGTGCATATCATCAGTTTTTAAGTATTCTGAGATCAAGCTTCACTAATACAGGAGCTTCCCTTGAGAGCTGCCCTACAGAGGCCTTGTAGTTACAAGAGAAAAATCTAAGTACAAACTGCATGGTGAGCTGCCACAACATACAAAGCACTCAGTAGTCATAGCTGAGCTCCTGCTGCCTTAGCTAACAAACAGCAATCTAGAATCTAGCCAATGCTGGAGCAGTAAAGGGATGCAGAGCTTCGCTCTGATGTGGAATGAGAGGCTGAAGAAAATACTGGACAGTGAAAAAATGTACGTTTCAGCAGCCGGGTCCTTACCACCAGGGGCTGATGAACCACGGCAGAGGTGGTGGTGTCTCAATCGTCTACATACCAGAGTCAGATGTTCTAAGGAACTAATGAAGAATTGGGGCTATACCATGGGTTCAACCACCTGTGACTGTGGCACAGAGCCTCACGCTGTGCAACACCTGCTGCTGTGTCTGCTGCTTGTAGGCATACGTACAATGAAAGATCTCGCAAAGTACAATAAACGAGCACAAGCATGTGTAACTAAATGGTCAAATGTGGTGTAGAGACATGAAAAGAATATTCGGATGTCAAACACAGTTTGAACTGATACAACTCTGTTGGCTTCAGTGGAGTTACTCCTAATTTACATTGGTATAAGGGACTGACCCAAAGTCCATTGAAAGTAATGACAGTCTTTCCATGGCTTTAGATCTGGTCCAAAGTGAGATAAGAATAATAACCATATGTTTATTACACAGTGAATTCTACAGGGCTCTACAGTATTTGTTTAATGCTTGGATAAAAGTCCAGCTTACAAGAACAAAACATTTGTCAGCTATATGTCAGCTCCAGTACCCAAAAGTGACATGGATTCCCATACTCACTGCTATCTTGAAGTGAACATGAAGGTTATATGCCTTAAGAGCCAGAAAATTAATAGATTTGGTCAAATGATGGGAGCTAGTGCCTACGCCTCTCTGATATCATCCAGATACTCTCTTATTTTCCTCTTCTGCATTTTGGAAAAAGCAGGGTGATGTATTCATGTCTTGCAGTGAAACACAAAAAATGGCACCATACAAAAATTAACCCAGACCTTTGAACTAAAATGGATTATAACTGGTTAACTGATGGATCATATACAATAAGGGAACGGACAACCAATCAACTTACCACAGAGTAAAAGAGGGGTGGGCTTTACTGTACATTAGCGGTGTGTCAACCTATCCTGTTGCAAGTGGAAGCTAACTTTGCCCTCAATGCTATCATGGTTTAGCTTCCATTACTGCAGGATCGGGGTGTGCACACAGACTGTTCCCATGGAGCAGATGACATTATCCTATGGTAAACTGCTTGTGTATATGTACCCGAAGTGCACCTGGGAAGTTGTCCTCCAATTAAGACGTTTCTACTGAAGTCCTCCAGGGATCCATTTCTTGTCCAACATTGTTCCAGACCTTCAGTGAGAAGTTTCCTGATAATAAGTACATGGCTCTGTTTTCTGGCAGAAAAAGGCATAATGCAAGGCAATGACTGGAAGTAAAAGCCAGGCAAATTTAAATTACAAGGTAGGCTGAGATGTTTTAACCATGAGGCCATATTTATGTGGTAACCCTCAGGAAAATTGAACCATTAATTAAAGCTGTGAAGTCAATGAGCATACATTGAAGTGTGTTAAACCCCCAGGCAGATGAAGGGTAATATGGCCTTACTTTCCTAGGGGTGGTTTACTCCTGAATCGAGGGCATCTAAATAGGAATTTAATATGCTTTAATTTATGCCCATTAACATCATACCGTTAGTAGGTTTGACTTAACTTACCTGAAGCTCCCCACATAAACAAGCCCTAATTGTAATTACCCTTGAATCAACTTACCTAGGAATGCAGTGAATTCTGTTAGTTGAGGTCACTCAATTGAGATTCAGTGCCTTTCTAAAAGAGATGTTCTAGTTCAAACAGGAATAAAGGGGTCAGTAGAAAAATTATTGTGAGGAGGCCTATATCAGAATCATCTAGTCTGACCCACTGCATGGTTGTCCCCCTAGTTTGTTTTTTTTAATTAAGCAGACAGTAATAGCAACAGGGTATCTGTGCTAAAATGAACTGAAAACGAATCCTTTGAACCACTCCGTGCTCATGTGGAGAATCACAGTGCAGAGATAACTTCAGCTTCCAAACCACTGACTACAGTTACCTAAACGTGGTGGTACAGCAACATGGAGTTCTGTGCAAATCGTGAAATGTATCACTATCATTTTTGTCGGGTTTCTTTTTCTTTTCTTTTCTTTTTTTAAGATAAGAACTATCGTGTGTTTGAGTAAGCAAGAATAAGTCTGGGTGGTGAAGAAAAAGCATGGTTGTTTCCAAGCACTTGCTGATATTACAAAGAGAGAGACTACCATCTCTAAGCCAGTTGTCCTTGGGGTTCTGCATTGTTTCAAATGTCCACATAACCTCGAGGGATATCTGCTTCTTCTTCTGCCTCACCACAATGTGTAGGACAGATCCGGTCCAGAAATTTCAGCATGCTGCATAGAGTAGATGGGTATTTTAGATAGCACCTGAAATCTGTCATATCAGAGAAGAAAGGTATGGCTTTAACTCGTTTGGTATGGCTTTAGCTTGTCCGGTATAATGTTTCTTTCTGAAGCATTCTGTTTCTTACTATATTAACTCCTTCTCTACAGCAACATTACAATGATGTTTCATGGTTTCCTGTATTCACATCAGAAACATCCGACTGTAATACATCGGGTTGTGTAGGACTTGTATTTTGCCTGATACACAGGTGGCTTGGTAAAATAGTTGAAATATTTTAACAGAGTTTACCAACTCTGGTGTTCACTGAACTGAGCAGGTGTTATTATCTAAAGAAGGTAAAGGTAGAAAAGCCAGACTTTTTAATGAGGCACTCTTTGCCTCCATAGTTTCTGTGGTTAATATATAACTACTTGAGATTACCTATTATATTTTCTTCCTGTAATAAAAAGGTGGGGGCTTTTTATCACCAACATCTTTCTCCCTCTCTTCTTCTGTCCCTTGGCAATACATGAGGATCTGAAAGTTATGAAAAAAGATAAGACATATGTCACTCCCTTTCTTCAGGATATTATTTTATGGTGCTTTCTAAAATCCATTCTTGATGTAAGTTTACATATGTGAGTACTTCCATTATGCAGAGTTTATTCTTTGAGGCTGGGAATTGTTTAATGTTATCTTCCTTATGTTGCTGTTTATATTTATACAAATTCCATCAATCGAAAGTTAAAAATGTAATCTTTCCGAATGAAAGGTTATTTTTTCATTATTCATTGTTTATATGTTGGCCCTACATTTTTAAAAAAGTATTTATCCTTCCTCTTTTTAGGTCCGTTAGCAGGATTATAAACTGTTGGGGCTGATGGGAATTTTGCCATAAATTTCAAGGGATGAAATCTGATAGGAGCAATTAATTAAAGAGGTGAGGTAAAATCCTGAATTTATTCATGGAAATTTAATAATTAACTTCAAAGGGCCAGGATTTCATGTCCCATACTGATTATTAGTATTTCCCATTGAGGAAAATGAGAGCAAATGGCACTCGGCACCAACTGCAGGTGGGCCCTGAGAGCTACCGGGATAGCTCTTTGTGGTCCTGGCAGACCCAGAAGTGGACCAGAAGTATTCCCGGTCCACTTCCAGGTTTGCCACTGAGCACGTGGAGGGGCCCCCCGGACACCTGTGGGATACTCCATGCACCCCAGCATAGCAGCAATCACGAGCCATGCCCACTACCTCAAGGTATGTAGAGAAAACTTCTAAAGCTGTGTCTGTGTCCAAATCGCTGATTCTTCAAATCAGCATCAAATCTTCAGATTCAGATTTGGCCAAATCAAATCAGGGACAGTGATCCGAATCAAGTAATTGAATCACTGTCCCTGATTTGGGCTGAATTCAAATCAAATAGGACCCGCTTTGCACGCTCCTACTAATAAGCAAGGCAATTCTGGAAAAATAGACATCAATTCCAAATGTCAATAGAAAAGTAGGGAGGCAAACAAGATGTTTACTTCAGAAACAAGAACAAAACCAGCAAAGAAAGAAATTCATATTTGCATCTTCTAATAAAATTTCAAAGCAAATAAATATTTAAAATGTATTGTGAAGAAGTTAGTTTGCAGTCTCCCTTTATCAGTCTGATATTTGACAAGAGTGGTTTTGCTGTGCAGCATCCTTTGATCAACCACACCATCCTGCTTTTCTTTCCAGAGACTCTTCATTTTCAGCCTCTTAAAAGGAGGGGATTTACACAGAGTGGCTCAGACATCTTACAAACATAGATTAATAAAAAATAAATTGGCCTTGAATGCTGGCAAAACTCAAAACCATATGTTCAGAGAGTTGTTTCATTCAATCGTAATTACATTTTTACAAAATGAGTAGCTTTAAACAGTTGGGTATCTTGATGGAATCTGACTTTTGCTACAGATGTTGGAAACTTGCATACGATCCAGAGGAGCTTTCACAGGCAAGGCTAAAACAGCTCCACATATGTACAAGTGATCTAAGGAATTTCGAGCCCTATTCTGCTCATTGTCATGCTGGTGTAAATCTAGAGTAAATCTCAACTTGCAAAGTTTAACATAAATGCTTACATTGAAGCATATGCTGATTCCATGTACTCCAATGGGACTATGCACATGGTTAAATGTGATTATATATCTTTGTGAGTTTTAATTTCAACAAAGTTATCTCAAGTGTAAATCAGTGTTACTGATGGCAGAATTTGGCATTACATCAGAGGACATTATCCTTTACTCACAAGTGTTGGATCATCTTGTGAACAAATGTGTGGATCTGCAGTCATTTAGGTGTTCTTCATTTTAGCAACTAATTATGAAAGTAGACTTTGAAAATGGATAGAATATAGCTGTCTAAGCTCTCTGAAAAAACAAACTAAAAAATAAACCTTGAATGATTACCTAATGCTGCAGATGCAAGGCTGTCCTGGTGCAGGCTATCCTAAAAGGTTCTATTTTTAATTTTTTATGCACGTTGAAATCTTTACCCAAAAATAGCGACATGAAGAGGTGAAGTACAAGACCTTTTCAGTCTTATTTTCAATTTGGATGGTTACAAGTTGCTCAGGTTAGCTGACAAACATTTGAGCGGAGAGCAATTCCAGAAAAGAAAGATGAAAGCAAAGCTTTCCTTCTGGTGCACTACTGTTTATTGTCTTTCTACCTAGCTAAGTTTAGTTAATTTATTTGGAGCAAAGGGGTTATAAAGGTGAAGATTAATGCACAAATAACTCTTAATCCTGGAAGCTTACCGGGAGGCATAAACTCACAAGAGCATGTTGCAAAGGTGAGTTTATAACTGTGCCTAATATATTTGAGAACTTTACATCGCTGCAGTAATGTCAGGGTGTATCTCTGAAAGTTACTGCAGAACAAATTGGAGAAGGATCAAGAGTTTGTTTTTATGATCACTAATGTGTAAGTGTATCTGTTAAGAAAAGAGAAATTGTATCTGCGGTTCAGGGTGGTAAGCGATCGCCGGAGGAGCCGGCGTGCTGATTCCACACTGAGAGGCACGTTTGAAACCACAGATCAACAGAGATAAACAAGGATTTTTTTTCTTCTAATAACCGTATGATATAAATGGCTTAGATGTATCATAAGAGTGTGCGTGTCTGCGTGTTGCCTCTCTCTGAAGCATGGGGCGTAAGTCTGGAGCAGGAGACTGATTTTGATGGACCCGCGGTCTGATTCGGTAAGGAAAACCCCATAGCTTCCTGCTTGAATGTCATTCAGGTCTTTGTGGCAGCACACCACAAAGTCCTTCCACTAAAGGTGGGCATAATAAACTGTTGTTAGTAGTTTCAAGGTCAAACGTAGTTCTTTCTATGAAAATAAAAGATAGCACTACATTACCTTGTCAAGTTAATACAGTGTGATAGAGCATCTCAGGCAGCACATCTTGAAAGACTGTAAACGTCTAATAGATTTAAGGAAACTGTACCTCAGGGAACATATTAGGTAGAACTCATCAATGGATCAAAACTGTCGTGGAGCCTTGCTTATTGGGGGCCAGAACAGTTTTAAATAATTACTTTCTTATGAAAAGCCTCAAGACAAATGTATTTCTTAGAGTAGCTTTACAAGAATGGGTCAATAATTTCTATTGGAGAGTTGTTTAGGTTTTTTTAACACTGGCATGAGCAATTTCTCTAATTTGAACTCTAATTAAGTTTTGAGAGTTTTTTTCCAAATGATTTTCAAATCACTTGATGTGCTGTTTATATTCTGTCATTCTTTGTAGATGGAATTGGACATATTTGCAAAGTCTCTTAGCAGTACGCCTCTAATGACAAAACATTTTTAATTATAAAATATGTTTTTGTAAGTGTTGCATTAATCAGACATAAAATTAACAGTGTAAAGCTTGTACACATGTTCACAGACATATACAGCATCAGGAAGCTTCCATCCTCTGGGAAATATATCACAACGTATTTTTAAAAAAATTGGAATCAGCACTATGCTAAGGGCCAGATTCTGCTATTTTTGTACACATTCAGTAGTACTTCCTGCCACTACTATTCCCATTGACATCAATTCTACTACTATATTATACTTGCATTAATAGTAAGGGTGGCAGATTATAGCCTTCAGTTATTTATTTTCCATACAAGGTTGAACTGAAGTTCAACTTTTAAATCTGTCAAACCCTTTACAAAAGTTGCTGTAAGCTTCAGGTGCCTAGTCAATGGGACTAAGATTTCACCCTGTAGACCTTATCCGTCACACCGTTACAGTGAATTAAATGAATTAAGTGAAGTTCTGTCAGCGGAAAGCTCTTATGATGGAGTGGTAAATTAAAATCTGTGTATATAATGTTCCTGTGTGTATGAAATTGTGCATCAAAAAAGAAATAAAATATGTAAACAAGCATGAAATGATCAAGAGAGGTAAATGTGTGAGTTTATTGTTCTCCGTGCAGATCAATTTTACATTAAACTGTTTTCCCACTCCCATTTTTTCTAGCTTATATGTAAGGCTCAGATCTGCAGAAAGGCTTGGTGCCTCAGTTGGGGCTTACGTGGCATTTAGGTTCAAGATTACAACTCTCAAAATGCCCATGCTTCAGCTCCCAACTTTTTACCTGTCAAGTTTCCTAAGTTCTCCTCTGGTACATGCTCAGAATTGGTGCTACCCAGCCCAGGCGGACAAAGTTGGTGCCACCATTCCTGCCTAGTCGCTACCCTGATGACTCTCCTCGGTTGCAAGAGATGTGGGTTTGAATGTACCCAGACTGAGAAGGCCTCCCATATCCTGTGTGAATGGTCTAACCACTGAGAAGCGGTTTCCTAAAGCAAGTTATCTTGCTGGGATCCTATGATCCCTGCTGACTTCCTGCCCCTGGGGAAGGGGGCTGGACTCGATGATCCTTCAGGGTCCCTTCCAGCCCGAATGTCTATGAAATCTAAAAGAAGGATGAGCCCTTTTTGAACAGGGACAACTTAGGAGCCAGTCGCCCCAAGAGGATGCTGGGCTGCAAATCCTGATCTGATGTAAGCACTTCACTGCAGCCCAGAGTTAGACAGACACATTTTCATTGTAAGCCTGTTGCTGTGGAGGCCACTACCAAGGGACTTTTTCCACACCCACCCACTCTTGCTCAGAAACCTGGGCATGCAGGACTGAAGATACCCCAAGGATTTCCCCCACTACCCCCAAGATCTCCATCTCCATTGTGCTTGTGAGCAGCTGGGGTGACCCAGAACTCCTTCACTGACGCCTTTCTGAGGTTGGCACGTGCAAACTGGAGGAGGTGTGTGGGGTCATGCTTATCAACACTGTGACCCGATGT
The DNA here is from genome assembly GCF_000455745.1 of Alligator sinensis. Classification (NCBI taxonomy): domain Eukaryota; kingdom Metazoa; phylum Chordata; order Crocodylia; family Alligatoridae; genus Alligator; species Alligator sinensis. The sequence continues at coordinate 557,321 of NW_005842695.1, forward strand.
TGATGGACTCTAAGTCCCAGAAAGGGATAGGATTTAAGACCTCACCTCTCATCAGTGTTCCCTTTGTCTAGCTCAGGGCTATCTGACTAGTGGCTGCCAGCTGCCTGCAATCCATGAGTGGTAATATGCATCCCCCAGACTTCCACCTAGCTGCTGCTTGCCCTATTGCTGCAGTTGCAGCAGCAGCTGGGGTCTTGGGCCTCTCCCTCCTTCCCCAGCTTTTGTTGTGTGCCCTTCCTTCAAAGGGTAGCGTGGTACAGCACAGTCCACAGAGCAGGGGTAGTTGAGAGCATGGCATGTCTGCGGCACAGTGCCACGGGGGAGCTCGCCGGGAGCACAAAGGTGAGGCGGGGTGCTGCACCATGCTGGGAAGTACATGTGCACATGCAGAGCATGCACCCCGGGGGCTTAGGCTCCTCATGGGACAGCCTGGGGCACATGTGGCCTCCAGCTGCTTTGAAGGTGAATAGTCCTAGTCAAGCTTCTGTGGCTCACTCCTGAGCGTGTTGGCTGTTGTGAATCCCATGTTCAGATATTTTCCTCTTCCCATGTGTTGCTTAAGGGGTACTGACACCTAAATCAGGATTGGTCCACTCCGGAGCCAGGCGTCTAAAATTAAAGTTTTGCAATAGTGAGCATCACAGTGCTTAAGATGCTTGGTTGAGCTAGCTCTTAGTTCAGAATTTCAAGTCAATAAGAGTTTCTCAACTGCTTCCCAAATTGTAGCATATTTTTATTCTTCAGATACACTTTTCTTTCATTACAAATGACTGTTAAAAGGCTGTTGCATATTAGCACTCCACTATGTTAGTTAACCCCATTATGTTTATGCCATTTACAATCAGGATGCACTATGATGCACAACTTAAGCTTCATACTGAAGAGTGCATAAATATGAATAGGTTAATGATCCTCCAGTTTTAGAGCAGTTGCTCTTTAAAAAGAATGACCCATGATCTCTTGATGGAATTATTAGGGAATCGTTTCATATTTAACTGAATATTGGCTTTGTCTCATAGTTTCTGTCTCTTACCATAATTCATTTTTTGTAGGGTGGTCATTTTTATACTGGAAATGGCAGCAGTCTTTCCAGGATATAATTTGCTGGTGTTCTTGTTTTGACCCGCATTCAGCAAAAGCTACTGAACACATACTTAAGCACACTGTGACAGGTCACAACCAGTGGGGCGGCCGTGACACCTCTCAGTAAAACTGCAATTTCTGTCTGGCTCAGACTCTATGGCCTCTCCCTCTATGCCACTCGCCCACCATGCCTTGATCTTATTATTCAGAGTGTTTAAGGGAGACTACCAGCAGGCCTCAGAGTGAACCTCAGTCTTACAAGTTTCCTACCTGCAGGGTCTCGTTGCAGTCCTCTGTCCTAATAAGTCCCTCCTGGCTTGACTACGCACCCATAGGGCACCTGTAGCCTTAGGGGCAACTTGCGTGTTTCCTTTCCTCCCCTACACCATGTCCCAAGCCTTGCAGGTGTTACAATAACAATGTAATTGTAACATCTCTCAGGGCCTCAGCTTCCCTAGGCTCTGCCCCTTTCAATCTCGCCAGGTCACTTTGAGGTGCTAGCCCAGGTCAATCTCACCAGAACTTACTTTGAGGTGCTAGCTTCAATCTATCACCTTCACACTCAGGGCCCCCCTCGCTGTGCCCCGCTCGGGCCCCCGGCTCCTGTCTGCCCTGTAGCCTTGTACTGCCTCTCCAGGGCTCAATAATAGTTCACACCTTGAGCCCACCCATGGCAAGGGCTCCAGGCAATCATGTGCCTTATAGGCATTAATGGGACCTCCAAAATCATCCCTTATAGTCCCAGCCCAAACCACTGGTACAAACAGCACATAAACATAAGGCCATGGGCTATAACATAATAACGATAACAATAATAATAATAATAATCATAATAATAGCCCTCTGCCCCTTTAAGAGGGTAAACCTTTACCCCAGTATAGTCTGCCTTCCTGCCAGGGTACCTCGCAAGCTCCCGGCCTCACTACTCCTGTAGGCAGCAAAACACAGAGTCAAGCATCCCTGGGGGTCTCTTCTAGGCAGGAGCTCCTTCTCCTGCAGCTGCCAGGGAAAGACTCCCCTGCTAGCCCCAGCCTTGGCTTTATATGCTCCCCAGGCCCTGCCTACATCCTGTCAGGTGACCACTTGCAGCTGTCTGCTAATTGCTTCATTTGCCTGGGTGCCTTGGCGACTAGTGGCTGCTGCGTCCTGCCTGCCCTGCAGTGCTCCCTGGCTTGGCTGCCTTTATCTTAAAGTAACAGAGAGCCCAGGCTGCCTGTTACACACACGTTCATCTGTTTTGCTCAGTTTAAGCTTCTTTTATTCTCCTTTTTCCCTTCTGTCCACTCCCCAAATAGAAATATCAAGGACCTGATTTTGAAACTCTTGTCCATATTGTGGCGTGCCATTGAAATCAATGGGACTATTCACAGCATAAAATGCTAAAATGAGAGAAGGGACTTTAGGTTTGTAACCTATGCTCCACCAGCTCAAATAACAAGTAAAAGTAAAAGCAGAATGTCAGACCAGCACTGAACTTGTCAAACCCAGAATTAAAGATCACATAAAAGAAGAAATATGATTTTACATTACTCTTCTTATCCAATATACAATCTGTCCTATAATCTATTAAAATGGCTGAATGCTGCTCATATTTCTGCTACCTGTTGCTTTTTATTGTTCCAAATGCATGGATAGTCAACCAAAATGTGTTTAGAGAAAAACAGCAATTCTTTTTTTCTCTTTTATCACTACCTCCAATTTGACTTTAATTTTGTGGTTCCCATAACAACATCCAAATAACTGAAAGCTCTGTCAAAAGACTATACCAGTGCTGTCCACAAAGCCAACAGGACATTGTGGCCTTACTAAGCATTTACTCTGCCTTCCCTGTTCCCTGGAAAAAACCCCCCATCTGCTTTGAGATGGTGCCTTCTTCCTTTGCTCTACAAACCAAACTTGCTGCTAATGAATGTCACTAGTTTCTCCCACCTGTAAAAACGACAGAAACAAATTACCTACTGCAGCGAATTTCTTGCAGATGTTATACAATTTACCTGTTTTTTTCAGATCTTTGTTCTTCTTTAGATTATCCAGAGAAATACAATCGAGCTGTTTCTTTGTGTTCAAAACACAGCAAAGAAAAAATACAGATGATTAGTTTTTCTAACATTTTCTATTGTGTCCCAGCGCTTCATATCAGCTTAGGCCAAGCAACAGCAGAATGCAACATATCAAATAATTGTTTTCTTCTTAAATTGTATTTTTTGTACTTGCTGTGATGTGAGTATATTCAGATTGTACAGGAATGCTATCTGGTAAGGAAATAATACTTTTGTTATGGCCTACAAGTTACATCGTACTAACTTGGAAGTTCATTTCCCATAAGCTTCTTTTAAACCAAATTAAACTCTCCAACCAGAACAGGCAGCTGCATGAAGTAAACCTGAAGCTGTATTCTCAGGTCCATTTGAACATAGTGCTTTAGCCCAGCAAATTGACAGGGCTCATATCCTCACTAGTGTGCTGACAGTACAACCAGCTTGTTTCGCCCTGAATTTGTTAGGACACAGACAGGAAAGGGATTGAAGGACAGGGGGAACATTGGTTTGTTTATCCTGCTGGTGATGAAAATAACCCTCTAAATGTCTGATGGCAACCTGCTATTGCAGAGATAAAAAAAAAAATGCCTGAACTGCCTGCGAAATAGCAAATCCCCTACTTTGCAAGTAGCCACAATCCTTAATTTATTTATTAAAGATATGTCTATAGCATATCTGTGTTAAACTTGACAGCTTGATTGCAGTGGGGTCCTGCCCCAGGGCTGCTATTTAGATGCATCATATGACATAGAACATCAACACAAAATAGTTTTGCTAGAATAAAAACAGTCTGTTTATCATGCTGCCCATATTTACCATCTCAAGTGCACAATTCAACAGTTTTGCAAAATTGAATAGTATATGCTCCAGTTCTCTCTTGGAATGTTTTGATGTTAGAAAAACCATTGTATTTTTGCGCAGAAGGAGATGAGTCTTTATCCAGAAACAAAGCCTTGCCTTAAGCATTATGATCTTTCC
>NW_005842695.1:561451-577728 GCF_000455745.1 Alligator sinensis
ACCCATATGTTTAATAGATGTGCCCATATATAGATTACTGCATGGCCAGTGCCCTTCACCACTACTATATAGTTGTCAGTCTACCATTATAATAACATATAAAGCAAATCTACCATTATAACAACATATAAGGTAAATGGTTGTAGTATTCCCAAACAAAAAAAAAACCTTAATATGGCACTAAGGGTGAGAATACATGTCAATAATCTCACTGGTTTAAAAAAAAATTAGAGAGATGTGGCAGTGATTCTAAAGCTAACCATAACACACCAAAAAATTCAGTTAAGGGTAAGATATTAAGGTATGGAGATGCAGAGCTAAAAAAAGCCCCTAAACAATGTTAAGTATGTGTCCTGCAGTGACACCATGCTTTAACAAAAATATAAATATAAAATATATTCATATTGTTGGTCCTAGATTAGATAAAACTGACTTTTAAAGATCTATTTGATGTTTTTAACATACTTTCCTCAAATTTAATGTCATAACAGTGCAGAGTGATGGTCATTCGGGTTCCTTAGCTGCATTTCCATACCTTAACATATTTGGCTTTCTTACAAGTTTAGCTCTGTGATTAGTGGCAGGGTTTAATAATTTTTAGTTTGGGGGTAATTACATCATCTCTGCAATGGTTTTACCCTTAAATTCCTCAAATTCTAAACTCTAGCTTTGATTTATTTAAACTCAGTTTAATTTATTTTCTATTTCTTATAAACTAACATAGCAGTCTGTAAATTCTCAAGAGTTCATCCTCTGTTCAAAGAGTAATTACTACACATGTGGGGAGGATACACATTAGTTTTACATAGTGAAGAGGTTGAATCCCTCTGCAAGTCCAAGGTAGAAATGAGTCTTAACTATGGAGTCACGACCGTTGCTTCTGTAATTAATAAGCAGCCATACATATTTCTGTAAGGATACACTAACCTGGATATTTAGAGACAACTCCTCAACTAACCCAAGCCATATGAGCTCTTCCTACTTGGACAAGGTGCTGGTCCGCTATGCTGTTTGGTCTCCAAGCATAGCCCTCTGAGAAATCTGTCTGCTAAGTATTTTTCCTGCACTTTGCTCTAATTGTGGCTGTGAGAGAGGAAGCAGTAAAATGCAAAAGACCTGCAAGTCAGGAACAGGCTGGTGTGAGTTTACTCCTGGAGGACTTCTTGTGCTTGTGGCCGGTGCTGCAGGGAGCAGCAGGTGAGTAGGAGGCTCAGCCTCAGTGTTTAAGACCTGAGACAGAAGTTCAATAAACTGATTTAACTTAAATCAGTCAAGTCTGATACTACATCCATCTGGGTTTATTTTAAACCAGTTTTGGACATTTTGAAAGCAGTTTGAGTGCATTGAACATCTTTTATTTTACAAATTTGAACCAGTTTCCAATCACTTATACTGGTTTATGTGTAATTTCTGTCTCTAGCCTAAAAGTCAGTAAGGCGTCTGGGGTCAGGCTGGATGGGCCTTGAGGAGCAGGTTTCAATGTGGATGTGTGGGCTTGCTAGTTGACCCTAAGTAGCAATGTAGACATAACCTACATGTGCACAGAGCTTTATAACATGTAGGTTTTGCAGTCTTTAATTACATGACCACACATGGTTCCTCCTGCAGGACCCCTACCTGGAATGCCTGGAATGGATGATGCTCATTTAATGAGCAACTATTCAATATTTTGTTTTCTCTTTATTGTTCAATGCGCAGCCCTAGGCCTTATTTGCTGCACGCTGTTCAAACCCTGCGCTGCAGACAGCACTATTAATTTCCTTGTAGGTTTTTCTGTGATGCTTATCACTGTAGTAACAGAGTGTTTCACACATTAATTTATTTTATTTTTCAAAACAACCTTGTGAGGTGAGGGGCTAATATTATCTCTGTTTTTCAACAGGGTACTGTATAGAGAAAGATTCATGTCAAAGGTATCCGCTAATTTGGGTGCCCGAGCTGAGCTACGCAAGGCCTGATTTTTCAGAGTATTTGGCATCATATAGTACTTTATATGTTTAAAGTACAGCTCCTGTTTTCTTGCCTTACAACTGGAATCCTCAGTACTTCTGCAAACCCCAGTGTCCAAGGGTGGGGACCCAGACAGGGACAGCGTAGAATCGGCCACCACCTATGGAAGAATTCATTTACACTTTTACAGGACTAACATCATATCGGTCCTCTACGGCCAAGGCAGGGATAGAACCGGGTTTTCAGAGTGGCATGCCTTGCTTTGTTTGCTGTAAACCTGACAAATTCTGCAACAAATGAAGGAGGGCTTCTATAGATGAAAGTCTCCTTCGCTACACCTCGTCCCTACAGCACCCAGGTTCTCCATTAGCACAGACACCTGATACTAATCTGCTTCCTTGGATTTTTTGCAATCTTTCAGGGTCTGGACACACCACAAAAGTAAGCTAGGGTGTGCGCTTATACCAGCTGCTCCATGGGAATTGCCTGGAGACCTTTGTATTGAGCTAGAAACTGTTTCGCTTGCATTATAGTAGCTTTAGCATCTTCCAGGTTGCTGGGTTTTTGGTTGTAGCCCTGTTGGACCTCTTACATTCTTCTTTTCCCCCACCTTTTCTCCCCTCCTCTCCTCTCCCCTACTTTTCTGCCCTTTGTCTTCCTGATTTCCAACTATTTCCTTTTCATTGACAGTCTCTTTTTTACCTTGTATTATATCACCACTGCAGTGTTTCTTTCTTCCCCCTGCTTTCTTTCCCCTCCCTTTCCTGCTTTACCTTTTGTTTTTCTAATTTCTACCTATTTATATTTTCACTTACATCCTGGCACATTTTTAGCATTTCTCATTCCTGTTTTCCTGATCTCCTACTATTTCCCTTTTCACAAACAGTCTCTTTTCTACTTTGTATTCTATCACTGTAATGTCTCCCTTTGGCCTTTTTTCCCCCCTGCTTTCTTCTCCCTCCCTTACCTGCTTTACCTTTTGTCTTTCTAATTTCTACCTATTTACATTCCCACTGCTGCTCACTCCATCCTGTCACACTTTTAGCGTCTCTCATTCCTTGGAGTCTCAGACCAGCAGAAACTCCCCATGCCTGAAGAAGGGTGACTGCGCCTGAAACTTGCCAAGAACTTTTTCCGACTACTCAGCTGGCCTAATAAAATATATCACATCTACTCAGGAAACCTTGCCTGCCAGTAGCTTTAGCAATCTTTTAAGCTGTGTTAATTTTTAAGTTGGGCCATGTTAACATAAATGAGGCTAAGGGAAGTAGTATAAAAGGAACTGAGTCATAGGTGACAGAAGTACCTTGAAAAGACTAGCCAGCCTTAAAATATCAAGTCTTGGTTAAGGGTTCAGGTCACCATTCTAGCTGACCAACAGGATGCCACAAAAAATCTCTAACCATGTTTGTTAAAGTTTCTATCAAGTAATGCTGTAAGCCTTTGTTTGAGGAAGAGGATTAAAAGTGGCTCAATGCTCTGAGATCAATCCTCTGGCATCTTTTGCTGAGGTTCCTGTCTACAGATATCATGAGATCATACAATCATAGAGCATTAGAGTTGGAAGAGACCTCGAGAGGTCCCATCTAGTCCAACCCTCTGCTCAAAGCAGGACCAGCCCAAACTAGATCATCCCAGCCAAGGCTTGGTCTAGCCAGGTCTTAAAAATCTCCAAGGACGCAGATTCCACCACCTCTCTGCGTAACCTTTTCCAGTGCTTTACTACCCTCCTAGTGAGAGAGTTTTTCCTAATATTGAGCCTAAAACTTCCCTTGCTGCAACTTAAGCCCATTGCTCCTTGTTCTGTCATCTGTCACCACTAAGAACAATCCAGCTCCATTCTCTTTGGAACTACCCTTCAGGTAGTTTCATAGTTTCATAGTTGGTAGGGTCAAAAGGGACCTAAGTAGATTATCAAGTCCAACCCCCTGCCATGGGCAGGAAAGAATGCTGGGGTCAAACGACCCTGGCTAGGTGATTACCTAGCCTCCTTTTGAAGACCCCCAGGGTAGGAGCGAGCACCACCAGGTACCCCCTCAGCCTTCTCTTGTGGAGACTGAACAGGTTCAGGTCACGTAGCCTCTGCTCATAGGGCCTGCCCTGCTGACCCCTGATCATGTGAGTGGCCCTCCCCTGGACCCTCTCCATGCTGTCAACATCCCTCCTGAAGTGCAGCACCCAGAATTGGACACAGTACTCCAACTGCGGCCTGACCAGTGTCACATAGAGGGGGAGGATCACCTCCTTGGACCTGCTCATGATGCATCTGTGGATGCATGACAAGGTACGGTTAGCCTTCCTGACCACGTCCCCACACTGTCAGCCCATGTTCATTTTGGAATCAGTAATGACTCCAAGTCGCTGATGAAAATGTTGAACAATGCAGGCCCTAGGACCGAGCCCTGCGGAACCCCACTGCCCACATCTCTCCAAGTCGAAAAATAGCCGTCCACCACCACTGGGGTGCAGCCCTTCAGCCAATTTGCGACCCATCTGACTATGTAGGCATTGACACCACAGTTGCCTAATTTCTTAATGAGAATGGAATGAGAGACAGTGTTGAAGGCCTTCCTAAAGTCCAGAAAGACTACGTCCACCATGACACCTGCGTCCAAGGATTTTGTGACCTGGTCATAGAAGGCCACCAGGTTGGCTTGACAGGACCTGCTTTGAATGAACCCGTGTTGGTTGCACCTAAGCATGATCCCCCCTGCTGGTCCCTCGCAGATGTGCTCCTGGATAATTTTCTCAAAGAGCTTCCCTAGGACTGAGGTAAGACTAACGGACCTGTAGTTTCCTGAGTCCTCCTTCTTCCCTTTTTTGAAAATGGGGACCACACTGGCCCTTTTCCAGTCCTCCGACCCCTCACCAGAGCACCACAAGTGCTCGTAAAGCCATGCCAGGGGTCCTGCAATGACCTCTGCCAATTCCCTCAGCACTCTGGGGTGGAGATCGTCAGGACCTGCTGATTTGAATACATCTAGTCCCACCAGAAGTTCCCTGACTAGGTCCTCACTGACCCTGGGCCTGGCAGCACCTCCCCTCAGTCCATCAGGGATCCCGGTATGGAGGATGCCCCAGTCCCTGCTCAAAAAATAAGCACCCTTCAGGTTGCTATTAAATCCCCACCTCAGTCTTCTCTTCTCCAGACTAAATAATCCCAGTTCCATCAGCCTCACCTCATAAATCACGTTCCCCAGCCCCCTAGGCATTTTCATGGCTCTCTGCTGGATTTGTCAACATCCTTTCCATAGTGGGGAGCCCAAAACTGGACACAGTACAACAAAAGTGGCCTCACCACTGCCAAATAGAGGGGAATAATCACTTCCCTCAGTCTGATGGCAATGGTACTCCTAATGCCTCTAAAGATCCAACGCCTCTTAGAACTTAGTCCCCAAATTTGGGTAAGCTCTCCTGAACAGCCTGGCCATCTGTTAGAAATTTTAAAGTTTTTAAGGTGTAGAGATTCTAAGTTGTAAGAATGCCGATTTCTGCTTGGATCATAAATATGTACTGTGATATGTAGCAAGTTATTCTTTATTTGCTAGCAATATTCATAATCAGAATTGTAATGAAGTTTGCTTCTGCATTCCCTCCTTCAAAGGACTTGTTTTACATAAGAACAGGAGCTGTCAAAAAAAAAGCTGCAAATTTACTCCAGGTCCATGTCCAAATGGGCATGAATGCGTGGTATGTGGTGCCCTCAGACCCATCTGCAGGTGTTCCCCACACTGCTACCATGCAGCATGGGGGGAGGTGGGGGAAGGGGGTTGACTCCAGGAGATCCCAGGGTAAAAAAAACCCATGCTAAAAAAAAGTGGGGCAGCACACATGGCCAGAGCCACACTCTGGCTACTGGACAGGCTCCCTGCTGCATGAGTGCCATGGCTACAACTCCCTGAGGCCTCCCAGGACCCTGCCCAGCCCTTCTGCCCATGAGGGTGGGAGCGAGATGCCCATGTATACACACACCCCTGCCAACATACCCTATTGTTGTGGGTGGGTGGAAAAGCCCAGCCCAGCCAGCATGTAGCTTCCAGGTGGGGTTGCTGCTGCCACTGCTGCAGTTGCTGGGGGACCGCTCACTCCAGGCAGCAGGTAGGGAAGCAATGGGGATGGGAGAGGTAGGGAAGCTGTAGTTGGGCAGAAGCGTGGAGAGTGGGGCTGGCGGCAGCATGGCGCCAGGCCCTTGTGGCACCACATACCACACATTCAGGCTGGCGGCAGCACGGAGCCTGCACCCAGGGGGGTGGTGGCAGCACAGAATTCAGGTGGGCCAGGTGTGGTTGAGCACCCCATGGGTGCTCGAGGTGCTCGTGCTCCAGCCTGCGCTCCATGCAGGAGTGAGGAGTGGAGCCCGGCTGGCCACCTTTACTGCTGTGGCTCCCCACTGTACACATGTAGCTCCTGCACTCACATGCCACTGGAGGCAAGTGCCACATGCTGGAGACTGCTGCCTTCTCTGCCCCCCGCTGTGCAGGTCCTGGGGCTCCATCGGAAGCGGAGGGGAGCCCCAGCCCCTACTTCCCTGTGGAGTCCTGGGACCTGCACAGCAGGGGGTGGAGAAACCAGCTGGCTCCAGCACAAAGTGCTTCCCTCTAGTGGTGCACGAGGGTGGGGGCTGCATGTACGTGGTGGGGAGGCACAGTCATAGAGGTGGGCTGGGCAGGCTGTGCTCCTTGCCCCCACATGCAGCACTGGCTGAAGTCATGCGCTGCCAGGTGGCAGTGCCTGAGCCAGGCACGAGCACCCCGAGTGCCCCTGCCTGCTGCTGCTCCTGCCGCCTGCACGGCCTGTGCATCATAGGGGGATTGTGGGGGTGTTCCCCACACCCCCCCACACCCTCCCTCACACACCACAAATGCCACACACCCACACCCTGACACCACAGCTCCCCACAGTTACAGCCCCCAACATACCCTATTGCCCCCATACATACAGCCACACCCCTTCACAAATCCCCCACATACACCTCACACCCCACCATATACCCCCACACCCCCATATACACCCCCACACCCCAACATACACCCCCCCAATCACACCCCTGCAGAATGTACAAGACCAAGACTTTATTTTTTGAGTTATTATGCAATCCCCCATATATACAGTATGCAAACACAAATATTTTTTGTAATCAAATTTAAACATGTTATAGTTGGTGTTTGACTTTTAGTGTATGATTTGGTTTTTTTCTGGTTCTAAGATGGTAATGCCACCTCCCAAAAGGAGTATTTCTGGGGGGCAAGCTGAGGGACGTCCAGTGGCAAAGGCCAGGGGTTAGGGGTGGGCCTTCCAGTCCCAAGATGGCAACCGGGGAGGTGGGGCAGCTGTCAAGGGGTGGGGCTACTCACGTGGCCCTGGAAAGCTCACCAAACCTGGTTAAGCATCCCTCCACCTGAAATAATTGCCCACCCCTGGTTTACATGTTTGTTTGTTCACACCTAGATATTTCAGTTTAATTGAGAAACAGAGCTCACAGCCCTGAAAGGGCAACCAAAGGGATGGCTGTAGCTGTAGATCAGTTCTTAAAGGCTTCTAACTGCAGCCTATTTGAGGAGTTCACTGAGAAAGTGTTGGGGAGGGAACGGTGACAGTGCACCTGTCTCTCTTAGTTGACATAGGAATAATTAATTTCATGAAAATGACTTCTATTGGAGGTTAATTTATTTTGGCTGACAGTCACATACGTTAGCAGACATGTATAATGCTGTAGTCAGTCTGAGCTTTATTTAGAACAGTTTATTTATATCTTTCATTGCAAAGAGATGGAGGAAGAAGTATAGGAGCACCAAGGGTGAACATTTCCCCTTCTTTTTTTTTTTTTAAAGATCAGTAGGAAAACAAACCAGAGAATCTTGACTGGTTGAATGGTTTGGCCTTTTGATTTGGGATTCTTTCATTCTTCACACTCAGAAAGTTGAGGTTCTTCTTAGGGATTACACACATGAGCGCTTTGTGCAATGAATAAACACCACTTCTTTTCCCTCTCATTTCACCTAGTCTAGCATGGGAATGAAGTGACAGGGAAAAGGTCGTCTTTGCTCATTGTACAAAGACCTTCTTTGCAAGGAACGGTGATGGAATGAAACTGAAATTACTCTGCATGCCTCCTCCCTGACTAGAGCCTGAGGTTTGCAACCACTCCATCTGGAGCTGTGAAATCTGGTGATGGAAGAGGACACCAAGTACAGCTGCAAAACTGGGAATCCCCCAGAGCTGGTCATCAGTTGGGGTAAAGCATAAGCATACAGCATCCATAGGCAGATCTAGGATTTTGAAAAAGGGGGAGTGCAGATGGTGTGGTGCATCATCACATATAACACATCACATATTTTTCTCCAGGTAAAAAGAAACTAGAAGCATCACTAATATGCCAGGGGCCTCGGGCTGTATTATTTAGTTTAAGATTGAAGCCAAAACAAATGTAACTTTATTGGAATGTGCATTCATTTGCTATTCATACATTGTGTGTTAAAAACACAACAAACTAAGCAAAAATAATCCAAAGATGTTGCTTCTTTAGTCCTGTAGTCATTAGAATTTAATGTGCATCTCTTTCAGCTATACAAAATAGAAACATATATCACAGTGCATTCAATTCTTCACTGAAAGTTATTCCCATACCAGAATTAATGTTCACCTGAGTTAATGTTTTTAGCTAGAGTTAAAAACAGTGGGTAGGGCTGTGAAATAGCAGAAGTGCAGAAATAAGACTGGATTAATTAATGGAACATTAAGACCATTAAAAAGGAGAGAGGATTGTTAACACCTGTGGAGTGAAGAATTTAGAAGGAATTGGATTGTAAGGAGTCGTGAAATCAAGTGACTCCCTCACTTCTGCCTGAATAGAAATGCTGCTGCCACTGCCAGACTGTTTCAAATTTTGAGGGGACCTTGAATCACTGTGCCCCACCTGGAACCACCCCTGATAGCATCCATGCATTGAACAGTTGAATGAGTCATAGCGAATGACTTCATTCATTAGAAAAGCAAACTTGAGACCATGAGCTGGACTTTTCCAGGTCTGTGAAATGGCCTATATGTCCATTACATAATAAGAGCTCAGCAACATCGGTAATAACAGTAACTTGAAGAGATGAGTTACAATAATAATTCCCTGAAGGTAATTTCTTGTGCTTGTGTGGGAGAATTAAATATTTTCCCCGAGCTCAATTTTAAACCTCATTTAGATTAGCGTGCACATTGACTTCAGATAATTAACAATAGAAAATGTGAATGTCCTTGCATTTGCATAACTCAGGCAGAATATGGCGCCCTGTGTTTGTATGAGAAGCAAGCAGACAAAATTTATGGGGAGAGAGAGTCTGCTCATAAAGACAGACAAGTTGCCAGCTTTGACCTCATTGTCCAGTTTTCTCATGCACTCAAAGGCTCTCCTGCATTTCTGGCGTCCTTCCCAGAGTAGGAAGTCTCAGGTTATCTAATTAGACTTGGACATCTTGTAGAAGGGAAAACAATGACTCGTCCTATCCCAAGATATAAACGATATATGGTCTATCATTCTTCACTTTCATAACACTTTGCTGTGGCTGGGGTCCATCTCTGGGATGGAATTTATATTTATCAGTGTTTTGTGACAAACCATCTGTAAAATCAAGTTTGCTGCTATGAATTCAAACAATATCTATATGCAACGCATATCCAGTGACATTGCCCCTACCCCCAAAAAGTCAGCTGTTCTTGCAAATAAAAAATGGGAAACAAATACAAGCAAAGAGAGAGAGAGACCTGATGAAAAAGTCTTTGAAATCATCAAAGAGCTGACTCAAAGATTCCTTGTCATGGATCTGAGGGTAGCAACAGTGGGATTCTGGTACTAATAACCAGAGAGGGATTGCCAACTCCGACTAGCTCCCTGAACGGAGGAAATGCTCACCCCAGGCCATTTCAGGTGCAACTTCAGAATGGAAAGCAAGGTCAGGCCAACTGACCTTAATTGTCGTGGAGAAACAGGGAGAGAAACAGTTGCTCCGTTACCTAGGACCTAGATTATTAAGCATTTATCGAAATATGTTGCTGGGTACTCCAGGATTTCAGCCCGTGACCTCTGTTCATACAAACTGCAGAAAAATCCATTAGGAGTCTGGCTAACAGCCAGCCCTCACAAAATCAGTTGGCATTAGGTTAGAATTTAAGCAGCACATTGTGACTTGTTTCTGCATTGGCTTGAACGATGCTCACACGAAAACCAAAAATAGTAAAGCAAAGCAAAAAGGGGAGATAATGCATCAGGATTAAAGCTGAAAGAGCTTCAGTGCAGCAGGACGGGTTTGCGAGACATACAGGAGCATTATATCTTCAGGATCCAGACTGTGTAAGGAACACATAGGACTTTCATCTGCCAAATCTGCTCCTCCAAAACAGGATTCATTTCAATAAACGGATAAGTACGGATGAGAGAAACTTTATCAGATCTGTAGGTGCCGGCACATAAAAACCAAAGGATTTCTGAAGAAGGCAGAAAGAAGTGCCACAAAAATGTGCTTTACAGATGACTGCACTGTAAAACATAAAGCCTGATTCCCTGGCTTCGCTGCTGCTTTGCAGCTTGAGGATGGGGATAAACCCCACGGTGTCAAAACAGTGACTTTTTGCTCCTGGTGCAGTCATTTACAATTGTAGAAAACAGAAGGGAATTGGATCCAAAGTATTAGGTAAAGATAAATCTGATTCTAAGGCACAAACTTACTTTTCTTGTGTGAATTACCTGGAAATACCACTTACAGAGAAGGAGTGCCCAGATTGGTTTTGGATTCAGAGAAAAATCTCCATCCTGGCCCACTGTTAGCTTCTTGACTAGCTACCCCTCCAAAAACTTTGATATTGTTGCATGTTTCCTCATACAGCTCAGTGCATTAAAGTTTGATCCATGTTAGAGCTATTCTTCAACCCTCTCAAATTCAACAGAGATAGACGGGACAGAGTATAAAATTTGACTCATGCTTCCTCCTTTGAGACTGATCCTTTTGGTCGGTGCTGTGGGTCCCATTGCCCCATTTCCATCCATGGTGCTAACCACATCCAGTAATCCTAACACTTTTCAATCTGTTCCAGTTTCTTTATTGCTGTTTCTTTGCAGAAGTCCTAATAGTCACCCCTCCTTTGACACCCTTCTGCGTTACTAGCCTGGCATAAAAATCAGTTCATAGTCAAACAACTTCCTGAGGAACATTAGCAGCTACAACCTCTTCCCTTTTATATAGGTCTTTTAGAGTCTGTTGTAATTGTCTCAGGTCAGTAAAAAAGAGACAACGTTGTTAATGCTACTGCTGCTGATATGTTGCTTGGGAACTGACCTGGAAAAGAAATCCCCCAAGGAGCGGGGAGGTGTCAGCGCTAACTCCCAAATAAATCGGTGAAACCGTTGAACTGTAGCAAGTACCATCCTTTGCATCTCCTCCAACTATTACAAGAGTAACTAGTGCTGTTGACATAGCAATAATGTAAAAACTTCTCACTACCGGTTACTCATGGAAGTACTGAGCATTTACAATAATATCTTTGTAAGCCTAATGCCTGTCAAAAATCTTCTACTCGTGCATGACCAAAAGAAAATCAACTGGTAATGATAACTTAAGTAACTCTGTTCACTTCCTTCATGATTCCCTCAAAAATCCATGGATTCCATATGGGCCTTGTGCTGATCACACCGCTGACACCATGCAGAGATCCTCGTCTGAATGGCTTAGCTAGTATGGACAGTGCTGTTATACATGGCAGTTTTAATGATGTGTCTTAGTATGCAAACAAGTTTTGACTGTTGGGAAGACAAAGCTGAATTGTTATAACTTTTGAGTCGCACACAGTTTACTGCTGCGACAGTTTGAGGAGAGGGGATCTGACTAGAATCTGTCCTTTTGACAGATTTGTTCCCTGGAAACCAGGCATGGGGTTGAGAGTCTTGAATTGTGCAGAATGGTTTTTGCTCTGTAAGTGTGAGCATGAAGTAAGTTGTGGTTGGAATATGCCCAGACTTCATATCACCCAGGCCTGCCTTCTCCCTTGGAAGCCAGCATGTAAGGAGCTGCTTGTGAGAGCGACAGTGCAAGCGTCAGAAGAGGGAACAACACTAAAGGTAAGTGGGACGGCGCTGGATAGGAATTACAGCCAGTGAACTTCTTCTGCAGCCCTCTTAATTGTGAATTAGTTCTCTCTGGTCCTCTCTCCAGGAAATAGTGGGGCTTTTAGCTATGTGACAAACTGCAAACCAAATTTTATCGTTGTGTGAGAGCGGCTGCAGTGAGAGGCATAACTCCATACTGTGCTCTTGCTAAACTAAGTTGGGGACTTAGAGAAAAAAATCTACAACACTGTTAAGAAATAACATCTCTTTGTCTTTTTCTTCTCCTTGTTGTCATTTATCTCCTCAAATTTTCAGTGTCTGGGATTTTTTTTTCTCCCCTCATTGACCTAATTCTTTCCCATTGGCTTTCTTTAAGCTTCCCCTGAGCTTGCAAGCTTATGGTCTTTCCAGCTGTAATTTTATGCTGCTTATGAAAATGAAAGGTATCACATGAAAACACCGCCCTATGGGAAGGGTGATAGCTCATGTAACGAGACTCACTAGAACTCAAGACACGTTTTTTTCTCACTCAGTATGAAGTATGGGATTTCTCAATAGAAATAAGAGAAAGGTGCCCTTTGATCTCAAATGTGTTTTGTCTAGGTTCTCTTATGCTTTTGCCCTCAAATAAAAGGCAGGTATGCTGTCCCCCACCTTTCCTTTCCTCCTGGAAAGATGTCTCATCCTGGTGAACTGCATCAGTAAGTCTCACCAGAAAGAACATATTCCCTTTGGGTTAATGTTCATGTGCATACTGCCTTACAGGCTTTGTGCATTTAGAATAATGCATGTTTTATGGTTGAATAGCAGCCTGCCTTTCAAAAGAAGGTGCTAGGCTGACATCATAAAAGCTGGAGCAATTTACAAATGGCAGTGGAATATTACTATTAAATTACTGGCTTAGTATTTAATGATGAAACTATGTATTGTTATTTGCAATGTGTATAAAGAGATTATTAGTAATTAGCCTCTGGGGCTATCATTTCTAATTTACCTTGCAGGTGAAAAAAGTTTATAGTTTTAGAAGTGCGGAGCATTTGTGTATGAAATACTATTTGTGCCTTTGCGCATGCGAAAGGGGAGAGAGTAAGAGACATCAAGAGAATACAGTTTAATAGAAAACTGCATGTAGCTTATGAATATAAAGTAGAATTAACCTCTCTTCTTTTGTGTATATACAGCATGCTTTTATCTGGATAGTTCTGGAGCCATCAGTATTAATGCACATATGAAGGGTATGCCTTCACTTGAAGTAAGGTGGTTTCATGCTTGAAAAGATGCCAAGAGGTTTCCTATAAATTTTTCACTCCACATTATTAAAATATACATGTAGCTCAAAAGTATATAGTACACTAAAGAGCATTTAACAATTCCTGTATAAAAACCATTGTGTTGTAACATGATTACTGCATTTTAAGCAGCAAAGATTAAAAAAATGAATTAAACTACTTTACTGTATTGCACCCCGGTGTCACATTTCATGAACACATTTCTGATTAAAAATTCAGTTAAATTATTAAAAATATCAATATTGCTGCACATTCATTTAAAACATAAAAATAATTACTGTTTTACTTTGATTTCAGTTGATTCTGACTTTCACAATGAATATTGTATAATTATGGCTAGCTGGTGTTTGTGAACAGAGGAAGTTACGTGCCAGGTTGAACGTGTGGTCTATGTAGATCGGTATCCCGTATCTGACAGCAGTCAGTACAGAATACTTCAGAGGAAGTTGCAAGAAACCTCACTGTGGGCATTTATGAAATAATTTGCTCATAAGAAAAAAAATTGTCCTAACCTTCATCAGTTAATGGTTGGTTTTAAACCCTGAAGCATGAGGCTTTATATCCCTTATAATTAGTTTATCCTATCTGCTGGAATTGTGGGTGTTCTCATTGCCTCTATAATTGTCTGGTTCTTTCTTTGACTTCTAACTCGACCTCTGATGTCTGGTGGCAATGAGTCAACAGGTTAATTTGCATGGTATTGTCATAGTAACACAAGTGAATAAGCAGTCCATATGACTTTTCATGAGAGTGCTCTATCATGAGAGTGCTCTATTTTCACATTTCACACATGCGGTGCATTTTATCTCTGTGTTTATCCGATAACAACATAGATGTGACACAATTAGATTAGCATTTAGCTCAAGCATTCATAAACAGTACACACTTCCATTGGGTGGAGTCAATGCATAGCTCATGAGAGATTGGGTGATATCTATATACATAAGCAGTGGAGTGGACTGTATTCCATAATTGTATGGCTCTATGGATTGATTAATATATACGTATATGCATACTTCACAGCACCCAGTTTAATAATTAGGCAAAAGATTCACTGATAAGTTGAGGGGTCAAGGGTTATAATTTTGTTTTCAACAATAAATCATGCATGAGGATTAATTAGTTAATGTTTGTACAGTGCTTTGAAAATGTAAGGCACCATATAAATGCTAAGTGTTCACTGAGATTTAGTCTACTGAGATTTATAGATCAATTTCTACCTTAGCATTCTCTTTTTCCTTATAATGTGCATTTTCCATTATGTTGCACAAGTAGTGTTTAGACTTCTTACAAGAATAAATAGTCAGAGTTTGTTGTAACCTCCTGCAAGACAGCACCACTGACACAGAATTATAACCCAGCTATAAGTAATAGAAACTACCCCACCCCCTGTTTTCTGCATGTTGCTAAGCTTCTTTCACTCCCCACGAGCCTAGATTTTGATCTCTCACATATGAATTGATAACAATTGGCTGTCTGAGATAAATGTATATTTGTCATGGTAAACGTGACGTGGTATTTTGTACTATAAGTGTATGACATGCTTCAATGTGGTACAGGCTGATGTGACATATATTGAAACCCAGTGCCAGCAAAGCAGAACCAAAAGAATACAAGAGTTAGAGCAATGCTATGGTGGATTAGGCTGCAAAAGTACTATGTGCCATTTGCTTTCCTGCGCACACAGTCTCCGTGGTGGATTTTGTGGAGGAAGCCAGTACCCACCACAAAGCTATATGTCAACCTATCCTCCCCAAAACTACACAGACTGCAGGTGGGGTTTGGGGATACAAGAGGCATAGCCATAACACCCAGTGATGTAACCTGTTAAGGTCTGTTCTAGGGGAGTCTGTGGAGAGAGATTCAGGCATATATCCCTAACCCACAGATCAGTGGTCAGCACAGCTAGGACCTGAGCCACCCTCACCTACTTAGGAAGATCATATTTTTGAGCCTGTTGTTATCCCAGATCTCCTATGCACTTATAAAACAGTGGCAGATGGTTCCCTATGTTTGCACAGCTGCCAAAACCGTTGATGATGATAATAATGCTTTGTACTTTTATAATACCTCCCGCCTGACAATCTCAGTTAAAGGTGCATTGGTTATTCTTACTGCTGTTTGGGTGAACCTGGCTTAGGGATTTACCATATGCAGTGAGGAATCACTGTTTCTCAAACAACATTTCTCTGACTTCATGGCCCCATCTCTATGCAGCATGGGTGCCCCTGGCTGCGGCTCTGTGCTTGGTATTTACATCTTTCTGTTGCATATGTGGTTTTCATCTCTATACAGCCTTCCTAGTCCCCGCTCTCAGGTTGGTTTGAACATTTACTTTTTGGAGATCCCAAGAAGCAATGGGGCCTGCAAAAATGGCTAAGGGGGTTGACAGCTGTAAGGAAGTCCTAATTATAATAATAGCACTGACATGTGGCACCATAATACATGTACCGTATTATGGAGCCTTTGGAGATTCTCCTCCTGTCTCCAAATTTTTACAGCACCCTGAAACAGTGCAGGAAGCATTGTGATATTAGATCATTATAGCTGTTGCCATTATATCCCATGAGAAATGAGTGGAAAAGAGAAAGGTAGTTAGCAGTTTTAGTCTGAAGCCTCTAAGGTGCACCTCTACCCCATCTTCTGCCATCAGAGAAAAGACAAGCCTGTCTCACCTTGTTATCAGTATAGGTAAGCAGTGACCAGTCTAAAATGAATCAGGAAAGATAAAAGCAGAACAAACAACAAG
This sequence comes from Alligator sinensis, assembly GCF_000455745.1. Lineage (NCBI taxonomy): Eukaryota > Metazoa > Chordata > Crocodylia > Alligatoridae > Alligator > Alligator sinensis. The sequence continues at coordinate 577,527 of NW_005842695.1, forward strand.
ACATCTGAGGCTAGTTCCTGAATGCTCTCCTGTCTTCATCAGGAAGAGGAGGAGAATTTGGTGACAGGTAGAGATCAGTGTGATGAATAGACTGGATGTGTCTTTGATTTATTGCAACACAGCAACAGCTTGAAGCATTAGACTACCAAAAACACCTGGCCAGCAAGGAGTCAGACCTTATCTCATGTGGAATGGCATTCCT
>NW_005842695.1:577759-588128 GCF_000455745.1 Alligator sinensis
TCCCACACCCCATGTTGTGCACCTGGAGGGGTTTTGATGCTAGTATGTCTATGAATATCAGAGTGGTAATAGAGGGTAGTTCAGGCCTAGGTCTGTGGTTTCAGCAGCAAACATTTTTGCACAAGTGGAACCAGATCCTGCTTTCCTTACACCATTCTATCCATGAAAATCCCTGGTGTCAAGGGATCCTTGCCCCACTGATAGTTCCAGAGCTTTGCTTTCCCTTTGCAGCAGGCTGTTTTTACATACTGACGAGTCCAACCGGCTTCCCTCCTCCTCCCTCCTCCTCGCTTGAAAACTTGAATGTTCCCATATGCTGCATTTAGTCTCCCTGACTGCTCTGCCAAACAGCTACACCATTTTCACTTTTTAGACATTAAGATTTTTAAAAAAATCCAAAAGCAGCATTTCTGTGCATGCAGGATTAGCAACATCATTCTCTGGGAGTGAAGTTACAGCTTCAGTGGGAAAACTTAGAGCCAAGGTCTTGCCTGAAAGTAAATGAAAACTACTAAGTAGGCTTTAATGTCAGTCTGTAAATGAAAACATGTGGAGAGAGGAGGTTTTATTGTCTGCTTTTTTTTTTTTAAATCCTTTTTTGTTTCCTGCTTCTCCTTGACTGAATTTTCCAGTCAACGATTGAGCAACAGTGCACTGGAGTTTTGTTGCAGAAGTTCGACTCCGATTTCACCCAGCTCTGTAAGCTGAGCATCCTGAGACCTGCTAATTGGACCTTTTCAAACCAGCCATGCTTTTCTACAGTAAGCAGCAGCCTCTCATCTCCATGTGCACAAAGCTTTTTATACCTTTGCAGTCACAAGAACATTTTGGTTTGTTTATTTAATGGAGTTAATGAGGAACTCCACATTATTCACTGCAGTCTGCACCAAGGCTGTAAACCAGCTGTTCTGTAGATGAAAAAGCTCTGGACGGATCAAATATGCAACGAAAGCCAGAGCCTACCTTTTATGGTGACCTTGCTGGAAGATTGTCTTGTTATTTCATCCCTTTTTCGTGACCCCAGGCTCTCCATCTGCACTTCTTTTTCATTTTTCAAGAAAATCTTATTTTCAAAAAAAAGTGTTACATAATTATACGAGAAACAAGCAAATGTTCAGTGACCAATAAAGTAAAATCGATTCTAATAAGTGAGAGATGAGGTATTATTTTCTTTAAAACTACACATCATGTAGGAACACAGTGATGGGATCAACAAAAATAGTAGAAGGTATGTAGAGGGGAAGAACTGTGACTGACAGAAGCTGGTCACCAGGATATAAAAGAGAATGGCATATACTTTCTTTTGAGAACATGTGCTGCAAGTCATATTAAGGAAGAAGGAGCTGGGCGGGTTTTTAAGCGTCTGAGACTTTTGGAAAAGATCCATGGTGCTTTCACCCGAGGATCTCAAAGCTCTTTGCAGCATGATGAATTAGAACTCAGAACGCATATGAAGCTATTGGTATTTGGAAACAAAAGTGATAGGTGCCTAATGAATACCTCCAATAATATTACTATTTAATATAATAATTAATATAATATAGCCAGAAGGAGGGCTCTGATTATTTTTGACTGAATGGTTATGCAGATCCTAGACTTATATTTAGGTCTATAAGAAGGTGGCCTGATTTTCAAAAGTGTTGAATATCCAGTAGACTTTAGGCACCAATGACTTAGGAATCTAACTTTAGGAACCCATTTTTGAAAAGCTTGTCCAGTCCTTTGTAAAGCTGCAGATTATGTAGGCATTCGCAATCATTCTAGTGTTATGATTGCACTGAGATTTTCACAGAAAGCAAGACTTCTGTGCTTTAATGTTTGCATTTACTCCCCAGTAACCCTTTAGAGGAAATTTAATTTCCTTAGTAATTTTTTTAGTAAAATATTAACTAACTTTAGCAGAAGAAGCACTTTCAAGTGTTCAGCATTTCAAATATTCCCGTTTTCCTTGCATTTGTTTTGGGTTCCTCTAGCTTTAATAACCAGTCTCCACAGTCCTCCCTGCAAGTCATCCATGCCATTATCGCTTCCAGAACTGATTATGGCCATTTCCTCTATATTGCAGCTATGCCTGAAGGCCACTTGAAACTTCAGCTACTGCAGAATACCACTGTCTTGCTGCTAAGTAGAACAAATTATCCCCGTTCTCTGTAGACTCCATTCCCTTCCAGCACATTGTGGGCTACAGTTCATGCGTTGATTAGAATGATTAGGATTAGTATAATGGTATGAGTCAAGTACAACTTAGGGTGAAGTTACATGTTACACTTAGACCATACTAAATCTGTGGAAAGTGAAGTAAGTGTTAAAGTTTAAATAGTTAAATAAAGTTAATAGTGTTAAAGTTAGAACGTGCTGTGAGCAGTTGTACATTAAGGGTTAATAGCATTTCTTGCCTGCCCAGCCCTGAATGAGACCTGGCTGTCATGATTGACAACAAAATGAACATGAACTACCGCTGTGATGCTGTAGCTGGCAGAGTTAATCAAACACTGGCATGCATCCACTGAGGCATCTCAAGCAAGACTAAGGATGTCATCCTCACGCTCTACTTGGCCTTGGTCAGACCGCAGCTGGAGGACTGAGTCCAGTTCTGGATGCCGCACTTCAAGAAGGACGTGGAGAAGCTCAAGAGAGTCCAAAGGAGGGCCACATGCATGATTAGAGGCCTAGAGACCGGGTCATATGAGGAGACTGAAAGACTTGGGGAAAAGACTCAGAGGGGACTTGGTGGCAGCCTACAAGTATATCAAGGGCGTACATCATGACCTGGCGGAGCATGTATTCCCCAAGGCACCCTGGGAGAGGACAAGAAATAGCGGGCACAAACTGATTGAAGACTGCTTCAGGCTTGACATAAGGAAAATCTTCTTTACAAGTCAAGTGCCAAGGTTTTGGAACAGGCTCTCCAGTGGTGGGACAGTCACCCATCCTGCTGATCTTCAAGAGGCGTCTTGATGCCCATCTTGCTGGGGTCGTCTGCTCCCAGCAGTCTTTCCTGTCCAAGTGCAGGAGAGTTGGACCTGATGATCTGTAAGGTCCCTTCCAGCCCCTAACATCTATGAAACTATGACTTGCCATGAGAGAGCTAGTAAGCAGTATGCCTGGGTCTAACGGCTGGAGAGCGGGGAGAGGTACTAAAAGCAGTGCATTCTGGGATGCACGAGGACTGCATGTTGCTCACTTTATCTCCATAGAGTAGACTGAAGTTACCCTAACACAAGCGAGGTAGCACAATCCTGTATAAATTATGCTTGGAGTAGCATAATTTGAGGCAAACAGGGGATACTTAGCATGATTTAACAAGCTTTAACATGTGGACACTCGCATTTTAAATGCCCTTAGTATGGTATAAGTCTAATGTGTAATGTTACCCTTAGAGACTATATCTCTTCTCATGTCATGGCTGGATTTTTTAAATAAGGTGAGATGCATGAACAGATGGTCCATAAATGCAGTCATCTGGAAGCTGAGGCCACAGTATTTTTCATGTTGGACCCTCAATACATGTCTGTGGTTTGGTTTTTTTTCAGAGGGTACGCTTGAGAGGCCAGCTGGAAAGGTGAGGTCATACGACCAAAGTGAGATATTTTGTTTTTACTGGACATACTGTATACCTGTTTCTATAGTTACCATATGTACCTGTAGAAGTGCAACATTTGATACATAGAAAAATAAGTAAAAGCTTTCTTGGCCAGCCCTGGAGTGAAGTCACGGAGTCACACTAGGACTTTAGTGCGGTGAAAACAGCTGCACCAAAATCTTTCACCTGTGAAGGGCAGAAGAAAAGAACTAGTGGGAACACTCTCGGGTAAACAGTCCAGGAAGGCCTTAGGAAAAAATGTGATTGTACTCACATATATAAATAACATAGAAACTGGTTAAAGACAGGCCTGGCAAGCTTGTTCATTATTTGTTTCCTTTTTTGGATCATCTTACAACTAAGTTCTACAGTGATTGGGCAATTTGGCAGGAATTAAAATACTGGGGCCGGGGGGGGGGGAGCAGGGAATAGAAAACATTCATCTGTGGGATCCTAAATGCATCTCCAGAGCAATGAAAAACACACAAATGTTATTTGCATGATGAATGGGCACAGCTCCTGTCCGGGTTTTATTACACATTTGTGTTTGGTGGACAGATGAATGCTGGCATGTCTGGAATTGTGTGCATACGCTACGTGCTCAGGATCATGGCATCTCTACAACCATGAATGTATGTGCCATACATCCTGGACTATAGCACTTCCAGAATTGTGTGGGTCTGTGCCATATGTTCAAGGCTCTGGTGCCTCCGGCACTTTGTGGTCACATGTTGTACATCAAGAACTGTGTCACTTCTAGTGTTGTGATGTCTCATGCTACTCCCCAAATGTTTGAAGAGCAATGATTGACAGTCTCTGCAGCATAATTAAAATCCACACACAGGCTGGAAGAGAAGAAAAATTGTGTGTTACTCTTACATATCACGTTGGGATGTTCAATGGAATATTCCATTCTTTCTCCTACGCCCTTTGTTAATAAGGTTTAATAAAATCTCCAATAAATAATACAATACAAAAGAAGAAAATGAAGAGGTTGTCTTGAATTTACCGTTGTCTGATCAGACATCAACAAATTGTGAGATTCAATGTTCCATTTCTGATCTTTTGCCATATAAAACTCTCTTAGCAAAACACTATGGAAGCAATTTTTGAGCACTAGACAAGAGTCAGGTGGTAACTCAGACAAAATTGTCCCTTCACGCAAACACGAATTTTGTCTTTTAAATTTTTTTTTAAATCTTGTCACTCAAGGCCTTCAAGTAAGCAATGTAATTCAGCAAAAAAACCCACGGAGATAAGATTGATGGGCATACAGAAGATAGGGGACCTTTCTGTATTAATTTATTTCCGCTATATCTGCCAGATGATTGTCTGATATCTGTAAGAGATGTTTAATGACTTGAAGAAGTTAAGACAAAGGGGGCTATACAGAAAAACAAGCTGGAAATGAAACAATGAGGAAAGATAAAATACCACCAGGGAAAACTCCACAAGGACCATTAAGAAAGCAGTGGCCGGGCTATTAATTAGGAAGGGCCCAGCAACCAGTCGCATAACTGCAAGGGCGGGGCAAGTGGGGGTGATTATAGGGGGTACCAGAATCCCTCTGGGAGTCTTTACCATGGCTGGGATAGTGCTGCCCTGCCAGACGATAGGAGTGGGCAGCACTGCCCCATACCCAACAGTGCTTGTTGGGGTGCAGGGTTGAGAGGAATGGTGTCCTACCCCAGGGAGTTTTGCTCACCCCAGGTGCATCCCTGCGCCCAGTAGAGTATCTGGTGTGGGCTGAAGCAAATAAAGGTCCAGGGAGCCTGCATCACAGGGCTGCTGCTGTCAGACTCTCCCTTTCTCTCCATCGGTGCTGCTCAGGCTCTTTGCACAGGGGAGGCAGTGTCTATTGCTATGCTCCTATGCAGAGAGCCCAGGGAGGTAAGGCTGCACTCCCTCCTCCCAGCACTGGTTGGCATATTCCCCCTGTAACAGGGAACCCACACCTTGCTACTTGAGTATAATGCAAGGGGAGGAGAGGGGACTGTAAGAGGGAGCCAGGGGGCTCCTGCCACTTTTAAGACGACACAGCAAGCTAAGCTATCTTAGTGGGGCTGCAGCTGTGGGAGGGCAGACTGGCTCTTAATGAACAGGGACAAACCCCTGTGCAGGGCAGGGGAACGCACGTAACAGAAAAGGCTTCCAGGCATATAAACCCAGGGCCTGGGCCAGAGCAGGCAGGCTGGCCCTGTGTGCTGCAAGGAGAGGAGCAGCCGACAGACTAGCAGGCACCTGAGCTGCTCCCTAGAGCTACCAGGAGAAAGCTAAGCGGAGCTGATAGCCCGTAGTGAGGCAAACACCCAGAGCTGGGTGGGTTTTTAGTTGGGAAGCAGTGGCTTATATTTGCATTGTGATTTAAACTGAAAACCAGAGGAGTGGGTATGGCTGTAAGGCAGGGGTGGGCAAAACTCAGCCCAGGGACCGGATGCGGCCCACCAGGCCATTCTATCCAGCCCGTGGAGCCCTTAAAAAATGTAGGAAATTAATATTAATCTGCCCTGGGTTGCCTTTCGTGTGGCCCTCATTGGCTTGCCAAAACTCAGTAAGCGGCCCTCTGCCCAAAATAATTGCCCGCCCCTGCTGCAAGGGCGGAAGAGGAGACCACAGAGGTGCTGCAGGGGCACCCAGTATAAAGCCTTGCTCTGGGTCAGACATGCCAGGGGATGCCGAGTGGAGCGACAGCAGTATTGCCCTGGGTCAGCGATAACAAGAAGGGGTGGACAGAACTGGAAGCAGCCTTTCTCTGGGCCAGGGATGCCAGGGAGGGCTGGTCTGAACCAAGGGCAGCCTTGTCCTGGGTTAGGGATGCCAGAGGGGGATGAGATGAGGTGTAAGACAGGGCTGAGGGACCCAGAGAATAGATATGCAGCACAGGCTAAGGCCCAAATCAGTGGCCCGGGGCTACAGATCTGTAGAGGCTTACAGCCAGAAAAAAGGGGGGCTAAAGCCTAGAGGGCCGTGGCCTCTACACAAGGAGCAGACTCCAGACAAAGTGACAACTGTGAGGCATGGGTATGGCTGTAGAGGTGGAAGGAGGCCATGAATTTGCCCCTTAAGGCAGGTAGGGCCCAAGAAGATGAACACTGAAAGAGTGACAGTGTACCCTAGGCTCACCACCTTCTAAGGGCAGTGTAACAGGGCGCCACCTCCCGGCCGATTTCACTGTGGCCCGCCCACCTGTTTCTGGACTATCCTCCCGCCACGCCTTGATGATAATTAATTAATTGATGTAAATTAAGCAAGAGGCTGCCCATTTCCTGCCCCAATGCCAGGGGGAGCTATCTGCGGCTCCGGTCCTCCCCTACACCGCAGCCCAAGCCTCGCAGATGGCATCCAGATGTTATCCATATCACCAGCCCCGCCCTGGGCCCCAGAATCCTACCAGTTGAGCCCCACTTGGATCCCTCCATTCAGGCAGCCTATTCTGCCTTCATTCCCGGCTGCAAAGCTCTCTGAGCTGCTCCTCCTTATGGGTGTGGTCCCCCCAGCACCTTTGGCTACTAGCTCTGGCCCACCTCCAGGCCAGTTGGGACCCCAGGCCCTCGGCTCTTGGGCGTTCCTTGCTGTGGGCCCTTGGCCCTTCGACCCTTCCAGTCCTGGCCCCAGCATGGACCAGTCAGTCAGGGGAAGTTCAGACAGGTGTGAGTCTATGGCCCCACTCTCTCTCTGGGGTCCACCTTCCAGAGGCTACAAAAGGGGTAACCCATCCGGTTGCGGGGGCTAGGGCACCCCAACCCACCTTTCACTGGGGTGGTAACTGGCCTGGCATTTCCTGGGGGCTCCCGCGCCACTGGGAGCCCCACCAGGCCACCCCCTCCCATCAGGGAGCAGTTTTAGGTCATGCCCAGGACCAGGAGCCTCCTGACCATCCCCTACAGCTCCTCCCTTACCTCCAGGATGATACCTGCAGCCTGGCAATATTGTTGCAAAATGCCCTGCTTATATGGGCAGCCCTGAATCTAAAATGGCTGCCCTAATCAGGCACCTGCCGGCTGCTGTCTTCTGGCCCTTAAAGTGGCAGGCACAAACAGTGCCCTGCCATAGGCAGGCTCTTCTCATTACTTTTTCACACCAACACATGGCAGGTGAGGAAGCAGAGTCAGACCCTGGGAGGCTGGAGTAGGAGCTGGGCAGAATCAGGGCAGCCACTAGGGAGCATCGCAGTGGCCCTAGGGCAAAATCCTGTCACCCCTCCCCCCCCCCCATACACACAAATACAGCACCCCTTATTCTGCCAGGCTTGGGGGGGCTAAGGTCCAAGGAACACTAACAGTTAAATAGTCTTTCACTGTCAGAGAAGCTGAGGTCATTTCTCAGGGGCTTTTTAGAGTGAACTAATAAAGAGAAAGGCTGTGTTTAAGGCATCTAAAGATGCTTGGCTTAGCAGAAGATCATCAGAGGGCAGTAAGCTGCAAGTAGATCAGCCTGCATGTAGACCAATGGTTCTTAAGATTTTGGACTCAAGGCACCCCTTGTTAAACACAAGGCACCCCTTTAGCTTTCACTTGTTTTTTGAGTACAGAGAAAGAATAAAACGATTGTTCTGTTGCAAAGAACTTGGAAGGACCACGACAGGTCAGAATATTTCTGACACGGTGGATTCTTATTTGAAATCTCTGGGGGGTCTCATGTGAATCATGTTTGCACACGTCATGGTGCTAACATTGCACAGCACTCCATGGCCCCCTTGAAAGGATCTGAAGGCTGGCTGCCGCAGCACCCTGGCTGAAAATCATTGATACAGACTTTCATTATTTCAAAATCTATGACCTCTTATCTAAGTGATGTCCCTGCTGCTTATAATCAACACTACTGGTTTGGAAGGATTGCATAGTCACTCGACATATATCAGCAGTCACAACTCACAGATCTGCAGGCATCAGCGGTCTGATATGGTCCTCCGGAGACAATCACAGTTAGTAAACTCTGTCAAGCTGGTCAAAGTGTGATTTCCATCCTGAGAGAGATGCAAGCTGGAAGCCAGTCACCTGAGAGTGAACTCTCAGATATGCCCAGAGAGGAGGCAGTGGTATACCTTGCCCGATAAGTAGATGGAAACAACACCCCACCCGTTTCCAGAGGGAAATCAGAAAAGATTCACAGAGTGTTTTTCCCAGTGGCGAAAGGAAAAATGGACTCCACTCTGTGTTCTCAGGCTTACATCCATCACTGCAGTATCCAAGTACCTTAAGTCCTTTAACTAAAGAACTAGCATCTGTCATGTGTGATTCATTAATTTTTTCCTCCTCTCCTTCATCTTCATGGAAAATAAATCAGTAAACATAAAGAAAAATTGTATTTCTAACTTTTTTTAAAAAGGCATGGCAATCATCTTTTTATTTAGCAAGAGCCAAAGTGAAGGAGGGTTATGGTGAGCCTTAATCCCCATGGTAGTTCATGCAACTGTCTTGAACTAGTTGCTGAGATGGAGCCTTCTTCAGCACAAATGAGCATTTCAGTAGCACTAAACCCTCCATATCCCTTTTTCCAGAGGAGGGGAATTGCTGACCTCTGCACTTATCCTGGAAATTTAAACACTATTCATGTATCCCAAGCTCAGAGCATTGAATTGTGATCCAAGATCCCATGCTCTGCAGCTGCCTGACCTTTAAGGGGGCTGAACTTTCTGAATGCCTCTGCCTGTCACCTTAAAGCTCCCTCCCCAGCTGCCTGCTGTACGTGTCCAGAATTACTCTAGTCTGGGCAGCTAGCTGTCTCTTTCCAGCCCGGGTCCTTTGAATCCAGGACCTTTGAGTGGCACCTAAATTCCCTGTGGGACCCAATCTGATCGGTGTGCACCGACAGCACCGAGCTCTTCATGAAGCAGTCACGGCCACTTTCATTTAAAATTACAGGAAGAGATGTACCTGGTTGGGATGCTGCCCACCTTCTGCAGAATAGCATACGGGGAGTGAGAGCCAGGAAATGGGCCAGCCTGATTTCCATTCCTTCGGCCGGAAGGAACTCTAACCCGCGGCTCTCGTCTCCAAGAGAGCGCTAACTCATCAGGCTACAAGTTAGTGTGGGTAAGGGTAGCTTTGTGTTGGATCCAGGCCGCCGTGCACCAATGAGTGCAATATTCATGAGACCATAAGGAGAGAAAGTAAGAGGAAGCCTGACTCTGTAGCCCAGCAATTAGGGCACTTACCTGAAACAGGGGAGCTTGGTGTCGTAGCCCCTGCTACCAGATACCTTTCATTGTGGGCTAAATTGAATAGGTTAACCTTCATTTGCTATGGGGTAATAATACAGGCCATTACCACAGAGCAGCTAATGTACTGTAAAGCCCTGCCCTCCTTTGCCCCAGGGTAATTCGTCTGTGTGCCCTTGTGCGGACTCGGAGTCACTAGAATTGCTAATTAAGTGTTCTTAGGTACTCCTTGTTTTCCGACACACCGACTAAATTGTCTAGCCAGTTATACGTTATTTTCTTCTGTGAGGCATCCTATCAAGCATGCACGTGGACAGACCTGTCAGCCTTGTTGTTGGCAACAGGATTTTGTCAACTTTTCCGCCATGCAAAGCTGCTTCCTCCCCGTTTCTGTGACAGGTAAACTTTGAGGAGGTGATTTTGTGCTCCTCCACCTGAAACACTGCCAAATTTATTTTCCAAATGTGTAATGTCAAAATTTGTTCCTGGAGCTAAGAATTTATATTACAAGCCTCAGCCTGGAGCAAATTTTTACAGTTGAATTAAGCAGGGTCTGTAATGGAACAGTGATAGACTTTTTACTACGGCTGCACCAACGTGGGAACCTCTGGTTGAAGTTTTTAAAG
>NW_005842695.1:588138-589570 GCF_000455745.1 Alligator sinensis
TCTTAAAAGCTGGTCATGCCTATGCAGCAAATTAGAGCCAGTAATTCTAGCCGGGAGCCTCCGTGCCCTGACTGTGTGCTCAGAAGAGCATTAATCTCACCTCTGGGATTTTTCTTCTTTCAAAACAGTTGAAAGGCATCTTGGTGTTTTAAATCATATGCAAAGCCAGAGAAATGAAGAGGGCCCAAATATATTTGCTATTTCCATGGCTGCTTCTTCCTCTCCTACTAGCTCTACCCACAGAGGAATGAAGAGATCCCAGATATATTTGATATGTCCATGGCTGCTTCTTCCCCTCCTACCCACCACCAGCTCCACCGCAGAGAATGCTTAAAGGCTCCGACAGTCAGATATTCAGAGGTCCTGAGCAGTGGCAAGTTTCATTGATTTCTGAAAGATCTTTGAAAATGAGGCTGCACACATTCAGGGTTGTGTGTCTACCTATAATAAGTGCCAGGCAGTGAAAGGTGAGGGTAGAGCCGAACAATGCCATGTGACAGATAATTGCATGTTACAGTGACGGGCACTGCACAAAACTCTGCAATATGTTTCCCTGTCCCTATTTCTCATCTGTGGGTCAGCAGAGGTTAGGAATGACACGCAGATCATACCCATCTACTTTAGGAACGGGGCAAGTCTTATGTTGCCGTCCTTCCAGATGATTAAGGACTAGATCTGAAGGGCTTTAAAGGGAATTGGACCTAACCTTTCTCATATAGAAAACTATAGATGTGGCTTGGGGTATATAAGACAGGGGGAATATATGGGCTCATCTCAGAAACTAGACAGGATATTGAGGATTTTTAGGTAACACTTCTGTGTTGACACAGGTTATTATTAAATATTCATTTCAGCTTGTGTTCTTATTCGCATTAGGCTTTTGTAGAGTTAACCAAACTCCTATGGTGCTGTGTTAGTTATGTCTGGGCCTGGGCTAAACTTTGTATAACCTCTAACTTAAGCAATTCTTAAGAATATTTAAGTAATAAGCAGGGATCCTGGTTGTTTCTGATTAAAAAATCCCCACTTTTCAGTGTCACAACCCAAAGGGTGTGATTTTTGTTTTTGTGTGCTTCGGCACTGCTAAATTGTTCCCGTTAAATTATAGCTTCTTTGCACGGTGGAGTTTTCTGCTGCAAAAGAGAACCCCGGTGCAAGGGAGAATTTCCCGCCAATTTGTAGCTTTCTTTGCAGGGTGCATTTCTTTGTTGCAGCACAGAAATGCTCGTTGCAAAGAGTTCCCGCCATTTGTATGCTAATTCAAGTCCCATTATTGGCCAGTTCTAAATTATTCACACGTAGCAGCTAGTGATTGGCTTGCTAGCCATATAAAAGGCTTGAGTGGTTTCTGCCCAAGTTGGAGGACTCCACGAACACCGGGAGGAGGAGACTTCACGCTGTGTGAAGATCTCTAAGCGCTGCGGATCCTTAC
>NW_005842695.1:589821-590639 GCF_000455745.1 Alligator sinensis
GAGTTTTGTTTTGTTGTCTGTCTGTAACCGCAACTCGAGCAAGTTTTCCAGCCTACACCACTGCCATCTCGGTGTAAGTAAACAATCTTTTAAACTACCGCTAAGCGTTTGTGCCTAATTCCAGCTCGACGGCCTTCCCTCTCCGACTCGGCGTGCCCGGGCTGCTGGCCACAGCCCGCATGCAGCACGGAAAAGGGCTTGGGTCGCTCCCGGCCCGCACATTCAGATGTAAAGAAGTAACCCAAAATCCACATTTTTCAGTGATCAAAATTAAACACCACTAACATATAGATCAGGGGAAGGCAATTATTTCGGGCGGAGCGGCACTTACTGAGTTTTCGCAAGCTGTTGAGGGCCACATTGGTAGCCCCGCCTCCTGACAGGTGCCCTGCCCCCTGGTCGCTATCTTGGGACCGGAAGTCCCACCCCTAGCCCCTGACCTTTGCCACCAGAAGTCCCTCCCCTTGCCCCCAGAAATACTCCTTTCAGCAAGGGATTTTGCCATCTCAGAACCAGAAAAATACCAAATTATATTCTAAAAATCTATAACATTCATTAATTTGATTTCAAAAAATATTTTTGTCCTGATTTACATGTGTTTGTGTAGTGTACACAGAGGTGATCACACAATAGCTTAAAATGAAGTATTTTTTTTTGTATACTGTGGCAGGGTGGGGGGTATGGGGGCGTGGGCATAGGTGACGCATAGGCGGGGCATGGGGAAGCATGTGCCCCACCTGAGATTGGCCACCTCTGAAGCTGCCACCAGCTTCTTTGGGCAGCCACCGCTCTCCACCTGGCCCCTCCCCCCTTGCTGC
>NW_005842695.1:590649-607952 GCF_000455745.1 Alligator sinensis
GCATCTGCGGCAGTCCCCGCTCACTACTCACTGCCAACTACAAATGGTGTCTTCCAAGTCTTGGGAGGCACCAGTCATTCATGGGTGTAGGTATAGGTTTGTGGGGGTCTGTGGGTGTGTGGGTATGTGAGTGGGGGTTTTGTGGGGGGTGGATAGGTGTGTGGGGTGTGGGTGTGGGGTGAGAGAGCATGTGGGTGTGTGAATATGTGGGGTGTGGGTGGGTATGGGGTTTGTGGGTGGTTTTGTGTGGGGGGAGGGTGGCCTCCCCTCCCTGCACACACACACTCTCTCCTTCCCTCATTGCTCTCTCTGTCTCTCTCCCCCTCCCTCAGTGTGCATGCTCGCGCACACACACACACCCCTCTACCACTCCTAGCCCTGGGGTACCAGCATTGGCCCCATGCTTCCATGGTCTGGCTATGCAGCTGGGGGCCATGTGGGTGAGCAGGGAAGCAATGAAAGAGGCAAAGGTTTCCTGAGGCCTCTTTCATTGCCTCAGGCAAAGGCTGGGGGTGGGGCCAGGCTGGCCTTGGTGCTGGGTCTTGCTGGCTTCCCCTGGGTCTTACTGCCCCTGGCTCCCGGCTCCTTTGACAGGCAGCCAGGAGCAGATAAGTATTAATTTTTAAAGCTTTTTAAGTGCCCTGTGTGCCGGATAGAATGGCCTGGCAGGTCAGATGTGGCCCGCAGGCCGTATTTTGCCTGCTCCTGATATAGTTATATATAGTGGTGTTTCATTTTGATCACAAAAAAATGTGGATTTTGGGTGACATTTTTTCAAACAAAAAATTGGGGATTTTTTTTATCAGAGAAAACCAGGATCCCTGGTAATAAGAGTTTTTTCCTTTCTATTGCATTGGTTGAATTGTGTGCCTTGCACTTTTTTGCTTCCCGTGTTTAAAAGCCAGCTGGTTACCTGTAGGAATAATGGGTGTTGTGATAATTTTGGCATGCTTCTGCACATATGCATGAGTTAATCCTATGGTGTTATAGGTTGTAAATAAGTTAACTAAAAAAAGGATTGTGAGTTGATTGTACTCCATTTCATTGCTGCAGCACCATAGCACATCAAAGATCGGTCATGTACAGTTCATGCTGCTTGTTGGTTATGGCCTTTTATAGTCGTGATCAATAAGCTAGTTGTGCTAGGCTGGATTGATCTTCTGAACTTGTATTGATTTTAAAACTAATAGTCAACACCTGCTGCCTTATCCATTCCAATTATTGGAAACATAAGCAGAGATTCTTGTTTACCTAATAGTTAAAGACGAAGAGCCAGTTCCTCAGTACAAACTAGGGTAACTCCATTGATTCCAAAAGTTCCAACCTATTGATTTTGTTGGCCCAAGATTTTGTACAGGACGAGTGAAACACAAGCTAGTGGAAAATATCAGCTCTGAATAGATGATGTTTTCTAATGAGTAAACAGTCTTGACTCTTTGCTCCTTCATCTCCTTCCAAGGCTGCTCCTGCTGTTCAGTACATTTTTTATAGCACAGTGCATGATATGAATAATATGTTTTGATATCTGTCCATTATTTCTTATAGTCAGTGTCTTGCTGGGGCAATGCATGATACAGAAAGGCATGTGGAGTAGAGATAGGGAACAGTTTAGAAAATGTCCAGGAAAGGGGACTTTTCAATATGCATGCATCACTGAATTTGTTTCTGAATCTGAGTATCAATAAACAGATGTCTGAATTTTAAGTGGAACTTGTGGTATTGAGGTCTAGTTTCTCTCTATACCCGTAACAGTCCTACAGCTTTTCGCTGCAGTCTTTATGTCCTCAAATTCCCCATACACTGTGGTAACACTATTTTACTGTTAGTCACTTATGCCGTGACGTTAATTGTACAATGTGATTTACAATCAGGTGAATATACTACGTGTAACATAGAATCCCTTCTCCAAGGGGCTGCAAATTGAAGGCATGAGCAGTGCCCAGATACTAAGGTGCTAAGAATCTGAACAGAACAGAATAGAGCAGCTTCGGTAAAATGAAATACACGCCAAACAAACGAGTCCCATGGAGCTAAGTACAGAGCTACACGCAGTCCCTGGACCTGGGCTTCATTCCTTAGCTTCTGCCCCGAGTCTCTATCAGCAGCTCAACCTCTGAACCCCATATCTACTCCGGTTCACAGCTCAGCTATCGTACATGCACAACCCTAGAACTTGGCCAGCTATTCCTTCTCACGGTAGTATCTGACTGAGGAGAACGGCGATAATGAGATAGAGATACGGATATCACGTTGCTTTGAATGACTGCACGGCAGCCACTTTTGCCAAGAGCTGATTGTGAAGGCAGCCTTGGCCTTTCTGAAGCAGGCTCAGTGGTGTCTGGCAGAATGAGAGCTCTGCCATCTGCAAATTTTGTGAACTAAAACAATGATTATGTTACAATGGGCTGAAATTTTAATTGCAGGAAAATACATGTTTTCTGTGCTCTTGTGGTCCAAATTCCTGTCTCATTTGTAACATCGTAGCTAGCGCACACCACCAATGATTCTGACTTACACCGAGGGATAAGTCTACCTACTGGCATATTTTACTTTTCGGTATACATGACACTTTTTAATGAGCGAACAATCCAAATTCTCTTCTCCTCTCTCCTTCTCCCAAGCCTACTTTTGGTATTCAATAAGCGTATTAGAGCACAGCACACGATACGAAGAAGAATAACGTAACCGACTTCTTGGCACTCGGGAAAGAAAAAGGGGCAATTAGATGACTGTATCCCAGAGGCAGACTCACACTGCCTCTGTGCCGTGCTCTGCGTCAGTAATATCTAGAGACTCGGTGCTGGTTTTCACAAGAAACTAATGTGGGCGGGGAAAAGAGAGTCGAAGGACATCATCCAAATTGTAATAGGTAAATTATTCAAAGAGGGCAATTATTTTTTTCTTCTCAAATGTGTAACGTAGAGCAGCTGAATTTTTCTTTAATAAGCCATGAATGCAGAGGTCGGCCAGGGTGAAGCAGCCAACCGAACAGAGAAATACAAGAAGTCACGAGGAGATGTTAAAAATGAACCAGTTTTCAGTTTACCCTTTGGAAAATGACATGAGGCTTTTCCAGTTGATTTCAAGGCTAATGGGCCAAATGAGACTGATTTGGTTTTTCCCTGCAGGAAAACCACCTCATTGCTTTAGGGAAATGCCCTCCTCGACAAAACGGCAGAGAACCAGCATAACTTGCTACAGTGCAATCTCCCCAGAGGCCTGGGTTGGGGTCTGCACTGCGGAGCTCAGTAGAAGGATTGACAAGTGTTGCATCTTCCTGCAATGCTAATGCAACATGAGAGAGAGAGGGAGACTGAAAACCTAATACACTTTGCCCCCTCCTTTCTTCATTATTATTTTTTTTCCTGGAGCTTGCTAATTAAATCATTAAAATTTTATCTTCGCTTAACCATGGATAAAACCATTTGAAACATTTAATTAGTATGCTGCAAGAGATACATGTGAAGCTGGAAGCATTTGTAGGGTGTGAGTGACAGAGAGAGATAGACAGAGAGAGAATATATGGGAGTGCTTTCCTTGCAGCCAAGCTGCCCCTTCTTCAAAATGGGCCGGATGAAACTCCAGACTAAATTCAGGTCTTGGCACCAGTGGGTGCAGATACTATTGAAGTCCTGATATTGCATCCAAATAGTCCATCAGCTGATCCCCAGGTTGAGGAAAAGGCTGAAGTACTCACTGCCTTTTTTATCTTGGTCTTCACAGGTAAAGTCAGCTCCCACACTAATGCACCGGGCAGCACAGTTTGGGGAGAAGGTGAGCAGCCCTCAGGGGTGAAAGAACAGGTTAGGGACTATTTAGGAAAGCTGAACATTACAAGTCCATGGGGCCGGATGGGATGTCTCCGAGGGTGCTGAGGGAGTCAGCTGATGTGACTGCAGAACCCTAGCCATTATCTTTGCAAACTCATGGTGATCAGGGGAAGTCCTGGAAAACTGAAAAAGGGCAAATATAGTGTCCATCTTGAAGAAAGGGAAGAAGAAGGATCCAGAGAACTACAGACCAGTCAGCCTCACCTCAGTCCCCAGAAAAATCATGGAGCAGATCCTCAAGGAATTCACTTCTAAGCACTTGGAGGAGAAGATTAGGAACCGTCAGCATGGATTCACCAGGGGCAAGTCATGCCTGACCAACTTGATTGCCTTCTCTGATGAAATAACTGGTTTTGTGGATGCAAGGAGACTAGTGGACATGATATAGCTTGTCTTTAGCAAGGCTTTTGATACGGTCTCCCACAGCATTCTTGCAAGCAAGCTGAGGAAGTGCGGGTTGGATGAATGGACTATAAGGTGGATAGAAAGCTGGCTGGATTGTCGGGCTCAACGGGTAGTAATCAGTAGCTCAGCGTCTACCTGGCAGTCGGTATCAAGTGGAGTGCCCTAGGGGTCAGTCCTGGGGCTGGTTTTGTTCGATATCTTCATTAACAATCTGGAAGATGAATAGAGTGGACCCTCAGCAAATTCATGGATGCACCAAGCTGGGGGATGTAGTAGATACACTGAAGGGTAGGGCTAGGATTCAGAGAGGCTTAGACAAATTGGGGGATTGGGCTAAAAGAAATCTCATGAGGTTCAATAAGGACAAGTGCAGTCCTGCACTTAGGATGGAACAATCCCATGCACCGGGACAGGCTGGGGCTGAGTGGCTGGGAAGCAGCTCTGCAGAAAATGGCCCAGGGGTGACAGTGGACAATAAGCTGGATATGAGCCAGCAGTGTGACCTTGTTGCCAAGAAGGCTAACAGCATCCTGGGCTGCATTAGTAGGAGTGCTGCCAGCAGATCAAGGGAAGTGATTATTCTGCTCTATACTGCACTGGTGAGGCCACATCTGGAGTACTGTGTCCAGCTTTTTGAACCTCTCACTATGATCACAGCAGAGATTGCCCCCCAGCCCAGCAGCACGCGGTGAGCACTGGGGCTTTTCTTTAAAGGGCTGGGAGTGGGTGGGGGTCAGAGGGGCTGGCAGGGGTCCCCCCCATGGTCCCCTCCCCCAGCTCCTCCTCCCCCCCGAGTACATACCAGCTTGGAGGCTGCTGCAGGCCCCCCGCGGCGCCACCCGGGGGGCGCCAGATTTGGAGAGCTTTGAATCAATTCGGACTTTTTAATTGGTCCCCTGATTCGATTCGGATTTGGAGATTTGGCCACCGAATCGGGCCGAATATTCTCTGAATCAAATCACCACCCAAAGCTTCACACAGCCCTAATGTCCAGCCTCCTCTTAAAAACCCCCAAGGTAGGGGAGAGCACCTCCTCCCTTGGAAGCCCATTCCAAATTTTGGCAACCCTCACCATAAAGAAGTTCTTCCTAATGTCCAACCTAAATCTGCTCTCCATCAGTTTGTGGCCATTGTTCCTAGTTACTCCAAGGGGTGCCCCGGTAAACAGAGCATCGCCTTTTCCTTGCTGCCCTCCACTGATGAATTTGTAGGCGTCCACAAGATCACTTCTCAGCCTCCTCTTGCGCAGGCTGAAGAGATCCAGGGCCCTCAATCTCTCCTTGTAAGGTTTTGCCTGCAGGCCCCCAACCATACAAGTGGCCTCCTCTGGACCCTCTCGAAGTTGTCCACATCCCTCATGAAGTGTGGCACCTAAAACTGGACACAGTACTCCAACTGACCAATGCTTCATGAAGGAGAAGTATCACCTCCTTGGACCTGTTTGTCATGCATCTGCTGATGCATGATGAAGTACAGTTAGCTTTACTGATCACTTTGTCATTGACAACTCATGTTCATCTTGGAGTCAACAATGACTCCAAGATCCCTTTCTGCTGCCATGCTGCTGAGAAAGTCCCCCCCCACTCTGTAAGTGTGCTGTTGATTCCTTCTTCCCTGCATTCTTCCACCTTGCATTTGTCCATATTGAACTGGTGGTGTTGGCAGTGAGAGGAAATGGGCATACTCATCCTTCCAAAGGTCATTTTCCAGAGGGCTTTGGCTGAAGGAACACAGGGAACATGGTGTATTCCAGATACCACGTCTTGCAATAATCTTGTAGACCTGTGGTCTTGCAGATCCATCACTTGCTGCCTGGGAGAAAAGCTTGGGAGCAGGGCTGGCCAGAAAACAAATATTCCAACCTTTCAAGCATTTTTTGCAAGAAAACAAGAGCAGTGAGAAGAACCATACAGGAGAGAGAAGGACCAAGAACAGCCCTTAGCCCCAGGGTCCTGGGAGGGTGTTGACCCAGGCTCGGTTCCTGATGCTGCTTGATTTGGAATAGTGTCTTTAACACAGTGATTGCCCTAAACACTGGACTGTTATATTCTTGGGTTCCTGCTTCACCCTCTCCTCAAATCCCACCCTGAACCTGAGAGATCCCCTTGCTGTAATTTTCCTCCAAACCAAGGCCTTCCACAAAATGTTCATGTTTTCATCAAATGGGGTATATTTTCAGTGGAAAAACAATTAGTGAAACATTTCAACCCCCTCTGTCTGCCAGCCACCCTCTGCTGTCTCTCACTGCTGCCTGCAGTAGATATAGTCAACCCCATCATGGCACAAGGCATGCCGTTGCTTGTAGCCACGTACTGTCCCCCTCCTTGTATTGTGTCCACCCACCTGGGCTAGTATGGATCAATGGTAGCAGTAACCCCTTTTGTGGTAGGTAGTGGGCACTTTGCTTGAGAAGAGTCCTCCTTCTCCCTCTTAGGGGAAGTAGTGATGTTTCTTGGATGATACCACGCTTGCCTCCTAGAATTGTTCATACGCGTTTCAGCTCTCCCCTCATCATTACGTGACCGTACTGTACGAAGAGCTCTCATGTTTTACTCTGTGGTGGATGAGAGGGGCTAAATTGTACTTCTTTAAGCCAAAAAGTATTTTTATATACCTTCTCTGTGCTCTGTGCGCAAGAACTAGGCTTCTGGTGTCTTGGGCCCAGGCAACATATGCAGGTCCTATACATACCCAACAATTTTCTACTAGGGCCTAAAAATCTGCTCTTGCTTTATAGCCTGTGCTACCCTAGGGAAGTCAATGGGGTAGCACGGGGCAAGTGAGGGCAGCCTTTACACAGGCATGTAAACTGCTCTGCTTGATCTTGGGTGGCTACGGATTTGGCTACGGATCCTGTCTTCTGCAGGACAGCTCCTGTTAGACAAGAGGAGCCAAGGGGGCAAAGCCTGGATAACAGGAGTCAGCTGGCACCTCTCCCTCGGGTGATGTTCCAGAGAAGGGAAAGGTTCAAGGTGTGCGTGCTCTGGAAGCTCCATGGAAAAAAAGAGATTGGGATGAAGGGCAAGAAGAAGACTAGAAAAGACTGGCGCCTGGCTCTTATTTTCACTGCCTTACATCTCACTTCAGAGGTGCGTGTGATCGTGTCTTTTTTTGTAACTACACCCCCATAAATAAATTGCTTAGTGGTTGTTTTGCTGACAGACTGGCCTCCCCCAGGCAGCTCTTGCATATCAGAAAAGTTGTAAGCACCATGTAGAAAGCAGAATTTAATGGGAAAAAAGGAGGAGAAGGGAGAGGAGGGGGAAAGGAGGAGGAAAAGGATTACTTCTTCCTTTTGCCTTAAGTATTGTGTTTGCTAAAATCTTATAAAGGCTACAAAAACAATGAAAACCTCTCCTGAAACATAACCGCGATGATTGTGTCAGGTTATAGATATGCTGTGATAGGGATGTGCGTCTGTCAGTGTTAACAACACATAATGATATAGTACTCTATTTAGAAATGGCAATGACAGCTATTAACCTATTCTGTTTGTTAAAGGATAATGATGGCGGGTAATCCCTTGATTTCAGTTAAGTATTCTGAGAGTTTAACGCTGTCTTGAAAGACAGCATCCATGGATTCATTGGAAGCAAATTACAGATCAGCCCTTGCTTCCTTCTTTATATTTAAAATTTTATATTTATTGGCCTTCTGGTTCGGCTAGATCGAAGTTCAGAGGGCGAGATCATTGCTGTTTATTATTGATGCGTCATGGGGCTTTACAGACAAAAAGGCTCTAATACCTACTCCTTGAGGTGGTGGGTGGGGCCAGGGACTATTTTATACCAGGAAGTGGTCAGACTTCTCAGTATGGAAAGAGCTGGCTAGTATTGCTTTCTGTGGGTTTGATCTTGCAATGCGCTAGAGCTCAGCATCTTGCAGGATTAAGGCAAATTGCATGCAGTACAGTAACAGCAGGGCTGTGGAACTGGCGGGGAAGTTTGATGTCATGGCTCGGGATGATAGGACAAGCAGAAATTAAAATGTTTCACTCTTTCAGATGGGCCACTTCAAGGGCAAGCTGCTCCTGGACGAGAAGAGAGGGCAGAGAGGGGGGGCAGCAGACTTTCCCTGGTGCCACAGACTGGCAAGCAAAGAAAAGCTTGAAAATAATAATGAAACAGGTGCCCACAGAATCCAAGTCCAGTGTTGTCACGTTGAGATCACTTCTCTGTGGGATTGTAGACAAAGCAGATAAAGGAACTGTGAAGCTTATGCAACCAGCTGGAGGGCCTCGAGCACTTCTACCATCCTGCTCTTTCAGTGCACTGCACCGTTCATGCAAAGGGACCGCTCCCTGCTAGCTGGGAAGTACATGCTGTCTGCCTCCTGCACTGCTTTCTTCCATCTTAGCATCCCAGTTCTCACTCGGTAGACTCCCCTGATCCGAGGGTGAAACATCATTTGATTTCGATGTGTATTTAGTCCTGATTTCCCCTAACCCTGACCCATCAGTGAACCTCTAACCCTGACCAAAAGGATACATCTTTTGCTGAAGGGGCCAGCAGGGAGCACCAGGGTGGAAGACAGGGACTGGGACATTGCACCCTGCCCCCAGGGGGCTTCCTGGGGACAATGTCCCCCTGCCACAGCAGCAGGGAGCTCCTGGCCCCAGATCCCCAATTGGAGGCAAGGGACTTGGAAAGAGCTACAGGAGAGGCACAGGTCCTAGGCCCCTGCCTCGATCTCCCAGTGCGGCAGCAAGCTCATTGGACAAGAGCTCTGTGATCTCTCCAGCCTGTACCCTATCCAGCTCCACGATCACAATGCTGAGCAGGGAGCAGGCTCCCCAGCCTGTGTTTGGCTCAGCTCTGTGATCATGAAGCTGGGTGGGGAACAGGCTGGAGAGATCACAGAGCAGCTCAGGCAATGGAGCTGAGCAGGGAACAGGCTCTCCAACCGGTTCCCCACCCAGCTGCGCAATCACGGAGCTGAGCAGGGCATAGACTCCCCATCCTCTGCCAACAGGGAGCTCCCAGCGCCAGCTGTGTGCCTGCAGAGCCGGCACTGGTAGATCCTCATCTCCCAGCCCGAGTTCCATGGTCACGGGGCTCGGGCCGGGAGATCCTGATTTCCCAGCGCCACTTTTGTGGTCACGGGGCTGGCACTCAGAGATCCTTATCTCCCCACGCCGGTCCCACTGTCATGGAGATGAGGATCTCCCAGAGCCCTGCTCTCCGATTTCGATGGCAAAGTGGGGGCTAGGGGATAGGGATAAAGATCTCCCAGGCCCTGCTCCCCGATTGCAATCTTGGAGTGGGGAGCTTGGAGCTCCCTGGTGCCAGGGCCAGGGGACATAGCCCCCTCCCGGGCCACAGTGGCAGAGCCTGCCCCAGCAGCAGGCGGCTCTGTGGGGCAGGGAGCAATCTCCTATGCTCTGCTGGCCGGTTGACCAGGAGCAGATTTGCTCCTGGTCAGGCACGCAAGCACTACATGCAGTAACTAATTGCGAATACATTTGCTACTTGCATTGGCAAGTGATTACCAAAGTTTACTGAGCAGTAAGCGGGTGCACATGTAGATGCACAAGCTTACTGCGCAGCAAACTGCACTACTGTGCAGTAAAGTGTCTCATGTAGACACAGAGATGACCCAAGCAGGGTGTGGGGCCCCAGACGCAAGGAAGCCAGCAGAGGATTTGGCGGTGGGGGAAGGGAGGCAGGGGCGAGCACCCAGACATGAAGCTGGTGGCAGTGGCGGCAGTGCTGAGTCACTGTGGCCACTCCACCCGGCTCCACAGGGCCCCCTGGGGCACGGGGCATG
The DNA here is from genome assembly GCF_000455745.1 of Alligator sinensis. Taxonomy (NCBI): domain Eukaryota; kingdom Metazoa; phylum Chordata; order Crocodylia; family Alligatoridae; genus Alligator; species Alligator sinensis. Next base: position 600,651 of record NW_005842695.1, read on the forward strand.
GGGTGGTCACCCCAATACACCCCGTTCCCCACCTGCAAAGGATGGTTCTGTGTAGATGCATGCAGTGAGAGCCTTCCCTCTGACTTCAGTGGGGCTTTGAATCAGATTCAGGCTCTGGCCACAGATCTCAGGTAACTTACTGCAACCAGAGACCATTAAGTCTCCATTCAGCCCTTCTTTATTTGCCAAGCAGTCAATAGCCCTACTGCACACACTGTTCACTGGTATGAACCCCAGATACTTTGTACTGGGCTCTAGGATGCCTCAATGTTAACAGGGGGCAGTAAAAATATCTTACCTAATTTAGCGAAGCTGCTGCTTTATCAGGTTCAGGTGAGGCTGGTTTTGGAGATGAATCTTGTGACTGTTTCCCCTGCAACATTTTTCAAGGTAGCAGATGAGCATAGTGTATCTAGGCTGAACTCTGATTCTGCTATCTCCAGACTATAAAAACAAGGTCATCAATGTGCCCTCTCCCCGGCAAATGCGGAGATGGAGGCATGGGCTCCTGCTTTTGTCTTCCACAGATTCCCTGCTGCAGCAGAGCCTGGCAATATCCATAATCTTCTTTACAATTGTTTTATTTTGTTTCATGAGCAAAGTCTCTCAAATCTGTTTCTGCACAGATAGAATTTGCTAGTATGAGGTGAGCTTAATTATCCTGCATTCGAGCAGCTTGAAAAAAATAACTCAGAAGGCAACATAGGTGATATTTTCATCAAGGTTTTGTAGAGTCCTAAGAAGAATCCTTCTCCCCAAAATAAAACCATGAAAGAGGCGATTGAAGAAGGCTAACCAACCAAACCAAAAAAAACCCATTTGCAGACCCCCGGAGATTTACATTGCCTATGCTTTCTATCATTGGTGTATTTACTCATATCATAGTAAGATGCTCACAAAAGAACAGCTAAATATCAGCACAGCACACCTGCAGACTCCAGCAGAATACAGCACGGTTTATAAATTGCAGGTGAGACTATTCTGAGTTGTACTTATGCACCCTGATTGACTTGAACAGAGTTACTGGATGTACCATTACAAAGGACAGGATTTTTTCAGGCAGATAGTTCACAATGCTGAGACATTTATCCTGTGAGGACAACACTTTCCCAAGCAGTATACCAGCTCTGAAGAAATGCTGTATTCTTATTTGTTTTGTGATGCAGTTTCTTCTTTTCTTGGTGGGGGGAGCAAGGGAAGGGAGGAGGGGGAGCTGCTGCATTAATTTCTCTAACCAGCATCAATTCTTAAGGCAGGGCTGTTCCCTGGAAGCCGGGCATGGCTGTTGGGCTGAACAGGGGGTTGGTTGCATGCCATTTTTCACCACCACTACTTAAGCACAGAAGTATATAAAGAATACAGAAAATAAACAGGACAATGGCATGGATTTCTCCTCCAATGGCAAACCGATCTGCGCTCCCCCGACATCTATACCCACTCGGCACAAGTTCAAGAGTATTACAACATCATAACCCCCCGATGATGTCATCACAACATTTTGGTCTTCTCTGTGTAGAAGGGATCAAACTATTACAATTGTATGATGTAACCTTGCTACAGTGTAGTCTTCCCACACACTTGGATAACGTGGATATAGCATGATTTGGGCTCTTCAATACAGGTCATAACTAACCACATTATAGTCAGGGTCCTTCAACTCAGTGTTTTTACAGTGTAGATGGATAAGAAACTTGCTGCCAGAATAATACATGTGACGTAGCCGTTCAGTACAGGCTATTTTGATAAAAAACAAGGCCACCAGTGGAATAATTTAGCGTCCAGTGCTTTCTCCCTAACGTTCTGGTAAGTTCCTTGATGGCCTGACCCCCAAATGAGGAACTTTTTTCTTTTGGATTTGTATCTCCAGGTAGAAGCAGATGAACTGGATTTCAATGCCTAGCCCTTTTATCTCGGGAGACCTAGGTTAGGTCTCAGGAGGATGAACTTGGTTATAATCTAACCCATAGCATTTTTCTTATTTCAGCATGTTTTCTAACAAGACAAAATGTCTATTGCTGTAAATCCACATCACTCCATGGTCTTTCTTGGGGCTGTGTCAACTGACACCACTAGAAGCTCTTGCCCTAGGCATTGATGGCTACTAGCAGTTATAGCTTAGGACTGGCAAATCTATGGAAAGACCTGTCAGGGATCAAATTACTTGTAAGTGCTGATTGCACCCAGTATCAGTGGTAGTTTGAGAAGATTTAAATCAGGAATCAAAATGCAGGTTGTTAAAAACACGGGGCGAGGGGACTGAGGGGCAGATGGAGCTGGTTCTAGGGGCAAAACCTTGTTGGCTAGGTGTTGGCGCTGCAGTTGGCTCACGCTGAAATAAGAAAAGAAGAAAAACAAGCCAATAAACAAGTATGCATGTGCTAGCACTTTGAATCCTAATTCTGGGGCTGTGGGCTGAATTCTTGGAGCCTTCCTAGAAAAGAATTGATGCAGCCAGGAAGAACATTTGTGCTGCAAGAAAAATATCCTCCTGCCTCTTCTCCATTTATTATTTTTAAGTGAATTTTCCAGGCCAGATAGTTTTTATCATTCCTGTCTCATCCCACAATTTATCCTGACCTGGATCCTTTAAATTTATCACCTTCAATTCGAGTGACCCAGAGTACTGTTTCTGGTAGGATGGACTTCTCCTCATCTTCCTCTGTCCTTATAGGATTCTCTGATACTGCTTCTCTTTGCATAGTTCCTTCTTTCCATTTTTCCTGGTTTTTTCTCCTTGTGTTGGATCTTTGTTTTCATTGCCATCCAGTAATAGATTAGCAAGGAATGGGTTTGGGTTTAGTATATTGAGATTTTCCTGAAAGCAAACTCATGCTGGTGTAACGCCACTGACTTCAGTTCCTGGGTTACAGCAGCTCAAGCGAAGGATCAGGCCCTGTGAGAGGGTCTAAGTAGGCCTGTGCGAAGCGGCTGGTGTTCGCTTTGGATTCAGATTTGGCTGATTTGGGGGACAGTGTTTCGATTCAGTGATTCGAATCACTGTCCCAATTGGATTCGGCCGAATCTGATTCGGAGACTTGGCTGCTGCTGAATCTCCGAATCAGCCAGGCCAAGCCCATCCCTGCCCGCTCTCCCAGCCTGGCACTGGCCGCCCTGCCTGCCCCAGTGCCCAGCACTTGGGGAAAAAAAGTCCCAACTCAGCGAGTGCTGCCGGGCGGGGGGCGATCCCCACACTACATGGGGGCTCGTGCAGACACCCACCCCTTGCTCCCCCAGCCCCCGCACGGGTGCCCCACCCAGGCCAGCCCTGGCCCTTTGGGGGAAAAAAAACAACTGGAAAACCCCGCTGGACTCACCGCTCCTGCTGGGGTTGGGGGCAATCCCCGCTGGCCTCCTCCGACCCACGTCATATGGGGGGGTCTGCATGATTCCCTAAAGCCCCGAGGCTGCACCAGGAGCTGTGAGTCCAGGGCTTTTCTCGGCTTCTTTTTTTTTTAAAGGGCCAGAGCTGGCCTGGGCAGGGCACCCATGGAGGGGTGGGACAGCCAGGAGGGGGAGGTCAGGGGGCTTGTGCAGAGCCCCCCATGCAATGTGGGGTAGTGGGGGGCAGTGGGGATTGCCCCCTGCCCGGCAGCACCTGGTGAGCACCAGAGCTTTTTTTTAAAGTACCGGGAGCTGGGGCGGGCAGAGCAGCCGTGGGAGGGCTGGGGGAGCAGGGGAGTGGGGGGAGTCAGGGGGGCTGGCAGGGGTCCCCCCATGGTCCTCTCCCCCACCCCTGCCCCTAGTACTTACCAGCTCGGAGTCAGCTGTGGCTCCCTGCTGCAGCCCCCGGGAACTGCCCGAATCATCAAAGCTCTCCGAATCTTTGCCGAAGATTCGGAGAGCTTTGAATTGATTCGGACTTTTAGATTGATTCCCTGATTCGATTCAGAGATTTGGAAACCTAATCGGGCCGAATCGAATCACCAACCAAAGCTTCACACAGCCCTAGGTCTAAGCTCTGCTGGCCACATTGTGCCTGTATCCAGCCAGTGTTACGATTGTCTCTCTCCTTCCTGTAACCATCATAGAGTCATAGAGAAATAGGGCTGAAAGGGGCCTCATGAGGTCATTGAATCCAGTCCCCCTGCTTAAGACAGGATCATCACTGCCCTAGAAAAATATTTCTCTCGACTGCACATATAGCCTGCCAGTGATGGAGCTTCCACAGCCGCTCATGGTAATCTGCTCCAGATACCTAACTGTATTTGTATCAGGAATATTGTCAGATCCAGGGTCTTTTAACAGCAAGGAGGGAACTCAAAAGTGTGTCCTCTGAAGAGCTGTACAGGCCCAAGTCATCTGTAACACGGGGATGTCTGGGGTAAGGGGTTCCTTACAACTTCCGCTGTGCAAATAACAGATTTTTGTTCCGTAGCTGAATCAAAAACAAGGGGTGGGAGGTTGGGGGTGAGGAGCTCAACCTGTAACAGAAGATGGTTGAGCACTGAGAGCTAGAAAGGTTCTGAAAGTTCACTTCCATTTTTTAGAGGAAACTCGCCCAGCTGTGATTCTCAAGTTACGCCCCAGAGATGGGAATGAAATCACTGTAGGAACAGCAGACTCAACAGGCTCATGTGATGCAACTGTACTCTGTCTAGACTGCTGAGATCCTTCTACTGGAAATGATTTTTGAGCTCAGGGGTAGAGGGGGATGAATATTATTGACACAAGCAGCATGAAAGTTTAGAGCAACATCCTGTAATTGCAAATCCTGTTCCACTGAGCTAAAACTGGATTATTTAGATAAGAAGATTCTTTGGCTTCAAGATCCTTGGAGCACGATAGGGAGGCAAGGAAGGGCTAGTTACTTGCAGTGGATAGCAGACAGCCTAGTCCGTTCCCTGCCTTGGCAGATATGTCATATTTGAACCATTCACCTGTTTTAGTGACTTATTTTACTGTGAATTGAGAACTGTCACAGTGCAATTACCATTCCTTCCCCCCGTGCTTCAAATCCTGAAGCTGGCTGCTCACACACTTTTCTTCGCTCTGGCCAACTTACTGAGCCTGATAAGGGAATCAAATCTAAGCCTCTCAATCACAATTCTATCTATATGCCAGTTCCCTACCCACCCCAGCCCTGCATGCTGAGTTGCCTTGCTAACAAGTGAATACAGAGTTTAAGGAGATTTTTTTATGCGTTTTGCAAAGCTTATAGATATCTGAACATCTTCTATTTATTTCATTTGTTCAGTCCCTGCTCAGGATGGGGATCTTGGCGGTGAATTATTTATATGATGGCAGGAAATGTGAGGAGGAGTGGTGAGAAGAATTTCCATACAAACCTCATGTAGTTTTCTATGGGTTTTACTAAAAAGAGGGGTTTTTTGCTCTTTTCCTTGCAGATTTCATTTATGTTTTTGTCACTGGAGGAAAGTTTTATTGATTGATTTAAAATATTTATACAGAATTACAAGTAGTGAGATACACATGCATATTGAGGGGAAGTTTTACATTCAGGAAGTTTATCTCTGAATAAAAGTTGGAAAGGTTGCATCTGCAAACATCAACTGATTCATTTTCTCCTAATTACCAGCACCTGCAGCGGAAATCGCTCTCCACTAAAACTAAGCATTTCAGTCAATTTCTGTTGCAATTAGTGATCTAACTAACGCATCTTCCAGTTGTTAGCAAAACATACTAGTCACACAACACACAGCAGACGGGAAAGATTGGGGGCAGGGGGAGTGGGATGGCTTCTTGTGCTTCCTGAAATATAGGAAAGTTATAACGATATGGTGAACTGCAGTCATTTCCAGTTTTAATATACATGATTGTGGAGCCAGGACTAGCTGATAGTAAGAAAGCGTCAAGACAAGAGGTATACATCACGGTTTTTTTCTCAGCACTTCTCCTGAACTTCAAATCAGTATTTAAATTAAGTTTTTAATTTAATTGGCAGTATTTAAGATAGCAGTACTTGAGGATTAGCTGTCTTTTATTTGTCTTTTAATGGTTTACAAGCAGTCCTGGGCTTACAGTTTATGAGACCTCATCTGTCACTTTGAAGCCCCCTCCTAGCAGTGAGAAAGTGTTGAGGGGGGGATCTTCCAACCTATGGGAACAGCAGCTGGAGGAAGGGAACCAGGAGCCAGTGCCGAACCGTCTAGTTCTGCACCAAAGCCGAGATGTCACGTGCCCCGCTGAGTCACTGGCTCCAGCCCTGGCGTCGAGCTGTAGTCTGGACTCAACCCATTTCTGCTTCATCTCTTTCTGTTCTTGTTTCCTTCAGGGTGCTTGAAATGACCTTTGCTGGCTCTGCCCTACCGAGAATTAAGTCTTGGCCCACATTCTTCCCTCTCTAGTACTGTTACGGTGACAGGGTCTTGGTAGTTAAGCTATAAACAAGATACCATGATGGCAGCCATGCTTCAGCCCCTTCCTTAATAAGGAAACCAAAGGTATGTGGCCTTAGTTCTGGATAATGACTGCTTTTTGCTGCAAAGAAGGCAAAGGGCAGTGTTATTCACAGTACAGTTAACCCAGTTACTTTGGCTGGAAGCCACTTAATGAGTTTTGGTCGTCTTGAGGGCCACACTTCTCTCTCTCTTCTTCTCTCCTCCGCATCTCTTCTCTCTTTCCCCCCCCCCCGGAGCCCCGGGAGCAGCCCCAGGCAAGCACCAGCATCAGCTGAGTGAGGATGCAGCCGGCAGGTTCTGTGGGGGGATCAAGGCGTTCGCCTGGGCTCACAGCTGACTGGATCAGTGCTAGGTGGAAGCGGTCCTGCCCACCCACCACGATGCAGAGGTTGGAGCCAGAGCAGCCACCTGCCCACGGGCCAGATCCGATGAGTTCGCAGCTGCTTGCCCACAGGCCAGATGCAATCAGTCGGTGCTCCAGATCCGGCCCATGAGCTGGATTTTGCCCACTCTTGAGTTGACCCCACAGGCATCATTCCAATGCAAACAAAAACCTCCAGTGCTCCCTGCTGCCCACAAAGGGATTGAGGTGGAGTCTCAGGCATGCTCTGGTTTAGGGTGGACTGGTCCACTCTGCAGAACCAGCTCCAAGTGAAGGGCATGCGAACATGTCTCCAAATCAGGTTTTCATCCTTGACTATTTGCACTCCTCAGCTTCAGCTGAAGCCCACACTGCTCCAGTTTGGAACCTCAATGAAGAGTATAGTGAATAATCCTTAGGCAAATATCTCATGAGATGTCTATGAGATTAATTTGGTGTGATCTCGCCTCTCTCTTTCAACTGCCCCTTTAGGGAAGATCATTTGTTTCCTTCGAGACATGCTGGGACTTCTTATAATGATGTAATTTTTCCCCCCCAAAAGAACTTCAAAATAAGCAGGAA
>NW_005842695.1:607962-632774 GCF_000455745.1 Alligator sinensis
TAGATAGTGCTTGTTTCCACAGGCAGCAAAAGAGGTCATTAGACCTGGAATCAAAATGTCATTTTTCCCTAGAAAAACGTCAAAATAAGCAAAAAAGTCACTGGACCTTGAATTAAAAAGTACACATTGGAATGCATGGGATTTATAATACACACATTGGAATGCATGGGATTTAGACTGTTCATTCTTCTCCGCTATAAATGGAGTTCCATTGTGTCTCGGTTCACTACAGCGTGATGGCAATACATTGGACGTTTAAGCATTTATTGCACTAGTTCTGCCACTGATACAGTGCTACCACCCTCCACAGTAATCATTGTTCCTACAACACCAGAGAAGCACATCCTGCAGATATGACTGAAACGTTACAACAGGTACAAGTGCTCTGTTATATTGTTAGCACTGGCTAAAAAAGCAGTCTGATGGCATGGATGAGAGCTGGCTTAATCTGATCAGAGTCAATTTGATCATGGTGTTAAGTCTCAACGAGAGCAACACCAAACCCACACCAGTTTGCAAGGAAATAGGAGACAATTCTCAGTTGCTTCATAATACGCAAGGTAGACTTATCCTACTATATGGCTTTGTATCAGTTTGATAGCATGATATAGATATGGTGCCTCCTTTGCTTAGATTTAAATATGTTTAAATATATTTAAATATGTTACTGAAAATAAAAGGGAAGCATTTCCTGTCTTGCGAGAAAAATATATTGGGGGAAAAAAAACACCCCCCCAATATATTCAGTACTTTATGCTGGTTTGTGTTCAAATCATTTAATTCCACCTAAATATCACTATTTTCTCAATCCTCCCTTCAACATGCTACCCAGTATGTAACCCCATCCCTGAATGACTGGGGCTGGCACTAAGGTTTATTGATTTGTGTCGTACATTCAAATGTCACCCTACCTTGCTCTCACCGTTCCGGTATGGGATATGCAAATACGTAACTTGTTTCCTTTACCTGTAATTCTTCCACCACATTTGTAATGCCTGCTTTTGTAAATGATTATAAAGTAGTTTGTGATCCCTAGTATGAATGATGTTACATAAAATAAATTGTATCTGTATTTATCCTTCTTATTTCTTTATAGTGTTTTTCAATGCTCAATCATTTTAAGGAACCTTGTTTGTTTGACAGCTAAGTGCATTAGAGTATGCTACTGTGATATTTCTTTTGTAATGTAATTATTTTCTCTGGTAGTTCCTATGAATTATATCACAGCAGTTAATGTTATCCCACAGCTCCAATATGTATGTATTTTTCCTTCAGCCTTTTAAGGCACAAACCTACCTTGATAACAGGACTGCATTGCTAAGTAGATGATATCTGCTAAATTGAACCTACCCTGCAAAAATATTGTAATAAATAAAAGAAATAACTGAAATTAATTTAGCCAGGCTGGGGATGTCACTGCCACTCAACACAAGCGCATTTGAAATTGCAGTTGTTTGGCAATCAAACCAGGACTAAGCAAAGACAACTAGATTAGCAAAGTTTTGGGCAGCTTGTAACCTCTAATTATAATGTCATTCTTTATGGCTTTAATCTCATTATCACATTCAACACGCTTGCTTATCACACAAGTTTAAGGGGCCCGCCAAGGAATTATGTCACTGCAGACCTTCAGAATTACTTATAAAATACCAGGCGTTTGGATAAATCCTTCCCCAAAATGAAAATGAAATGCCAAAACAATGAAGGGAGGCTCCCTCCCTCCAGGTTTTCTTTGCTATGCAAATCTTACAAGCACGTGCTTGGCTCCGAGGCCATTAGGTGGCGCACTTGGGCTGCGGGTTTGGCAGGGGTGTGCCACGAAATTATTTGTGGAACCGAGACTACAACTGATTAATAATAGGCCTCCTAATTTATAAGGAGCAAAGGAGGGAGAATTTTTAATGCAATAAAATAACGTTGAAACGTGAGGCCTTGTAAATATTTTGTAGTGGGCAAACCAATGAGTGTGGCTTTCTAACAGCTGTTATGACATAATGAAAAATGATGTCTCTAGTAATTCTTAGCTCTGTCTACCTGACTCAGCACCGTACCTAGACTCCTGGCTGCCCTGGGCAAACTTTTAGCATTGGGCCCCCCTTCGCCAGAGATAATGATGATAATGATAATCGGACAAAAAAATGACCTTTCTGTCCGGGCCGGTTCACCCATGCCTGTGCCCAGGTCTGATCTGACTTTATACTGGTCTGTGAATCCAACACCAGAGTGTTTGAGGTCCACTATTTGAGGCAACATGGTCAGTTGCCTAATTCCTACTGAAGCACCTAATTTCCATTGATTTGAATGGGAATTAGGCAATAGGCACCAAAATACCTTGGACGATCTAGGCCTCAGTGCCTAGAAAGGTGGGGCATTTTAAAAACCAACCGTATGTTTTGTTACTTCAAGCTTATCATCCAGTTAGAAAGTGTATTTGAACTACGACCATCGCAGCCAAAGAAAGGAATTTTGCATTGAGAGCTGAAGTCTGTGGCTGTTCCCATCTCTCGTGGTAACGGCGTTCAGATGCTAGACCTAACTCTGGTTAAGGTCTTGTCTCCTATTCTTACAACGCTCCTCCTGTTGGTTGGCAGTCGCGTGGTTCCAGAAACTGCCAGGACAGGTCATAACTATGAAGAAAAGGGATCTCCGTTAGCTAAGGCAACACCCATGGAGAGCTCTGAATCCCAGGAGAGTAACCTTGACTTGGATTCTGCATTCAGAGGAGAGCCGATGCAAGAAGCAGAGCACACAGGGCAGGGTGGGGTGGGGTGGGGTGGCAGAGGAGGTGGTAGGGGTGTTCATGGGGGCTTATTTTCCTAAGTAGGTGGGCACCAATTACTAAAGAGACTGAGCTGCAGAAATCAACCTGAAGGACAGGAATATGTGGATGACAGTGGCCAGGCATACAAATGGATGAAATACAATCTTCCAAATGGAAGAGGCATCTGTTAGCACTGAGGAGCACCATCAAACCTGAATGCTCTGAACTGGTTGAACAACCTGCGGGAAGACACCCTCAGTAGGGGAAATATAAAGTAGGAGGCAAGTTCCTCAGGTTTTCTCCTTCATCCCAGCCTCTGCTCAGTCTTGTTGAGGTTTACTGTTGACCAATTTCTTTTACTATGCGTTTACAAGGCTCAAGCTCAATAGTCTGACCCGGATGCAGTCTGTAGGTGGTACCATATAATAAATAATAATAGCATACATTATTAATTGTGTTTTGTTTGCATGATCCTGACTTCACACTTCTTTTTCAATGGGAGACAGAGGCCTGCATTCCCCACGGCTTGCCTAGAGCTTTTTATTTGACAAGAACATTTGAAATTGCATTTGGATGTGAATACTGCCCACGCGGGCTGGTGTATTCCTACCTGTCTGCATTCTGATGTGGAAATGCAGTGCCCTTCCTTGGGTGGACATTGGCATACTTATTCATATTTAAAGTTTCACATCCTCTGGGTGGCTGCTTGTGCCTAATGAAAATTGCTACTGTTGCAACTACTTTAGGCAGGTGGATTGGGAGGTTTTTTAGCACAACTGTTGTGTTCTGTCTTCAAATGCATTTGGAAATTAGCATCATAGCCTCTGGAGGCTATCCTGATGAGGAATGGAAATAAATAATAAATGAATCCTTTTTTGTGTGCTTTTGATTGGTAGGGCCTGTTTTTGACTTTATGATCAGGCTAATGGCTCCTAATTTAAAGCTCTTAAAACATTTAGAAGGGATTCTTTGAAATCTTAAAATATTTCTTACAAAACCTTCCAGGAAGTGGTAGTTTTCCAAATCCCCATTTACAGCGTCCCTAACGCGGCTGCCCTCACTAGAATTACACACTGTCCAGCTTCCCGGTCTGGTCCATCTGCTGCATGAACTTGGAGAAATGGCTACAGGCTGAGTGAAGGCGGAGATCAATACGCACAAGAGCTGTCATTGCATTTCGGAAGCTTCCATCTAGCTGCTTCTCTCTCCTCTTTTTCCAAACTGCTGAGAGCATCTCGCAACAGAAAATGAAGCACATCAGTGAAACAGATTAGAAACGCAAAGAAGAAATGTTCTGAATCATTTTTCCATCAGAAAAAGCTACCACGTTTAGCGTGATAGCAGAATTCAGCCTCTGTTTAGGGTTGACCTGGTTCTGACATTACAGGGTTGTGACAAGTCAGGATGTTGGGAGATTGCTACATGTGCAGCAGAACATGAATAGCAGCAGAGCTACAAAGGTCAAATCAAAATGGGCCAAAAAAGCTGGGGGGAAAGGAGACATATCAAAAACTAGAACTCTTGGTGTCAAAATGATACCTTGTATTAGACCAACTGGGAAATCACAAGAAAGTTGTCCTTTTCTGAAAGCTTTTGGATTCAAAGGCCCTTCATCAGGCTCTGGGGACAGTATAGGTGGTACAAGATGGTAAAACGTCCCCATAGGTAGGAAATAAACTTCATTTTTGCACAGAGGGAGCTGGAGAAAAGGGGGAAAGGAGGCATGCCTGGCAGGAAAATAGTGCTCCAGAGCAGGACTGAGGCACATTGACTGAGCTCCTTGTGTCCAGGGCCTGTCCAAGGGTCATTGGTGCCCTAGGCGAACCGTGTACCTCGGCGCCCCCACCACTTCCAACAGAGAGGAAAGTAAGAAGTCTCGAATGAACTTTTACCTCTGAGATCTTTTCAGAGGTCTTTCTCCCCTTACCAAGCCAAAGGTCTTGGACCAAGGTGGAGCCGTAGCCGGCCAGGGAAGTTATTTAGAAAGATGTTCCTGTTATTTTGTTCTGCATGTAATTTTGGTGCCCCGGAAATGTTGGCACCCTGGGAGACCGCCTAGTTCACCTAATGGTCAGACCGGCCCTGCTTGTGGCCGATCCTGAACTGCAGAGGAAGCGCTGGAGGCGTGCTCACAAAGCTGATGGAGCTGGAAATAGAAGAGGCGCTGCTCATCAGGATTAGCATGTGCTAATGGAGCTTGTGAGACCGAAACAGTTTTCCTAAAAATAAAACCTAGAGCCCACGGTGAAAGACTTCTAAGGGTTGTGTTGCAAATGTGAGAGACGTCGTCCTTTCATCAGCTTGTGAGAGAAGGGGGAAACATCAGCTAATTTGCATGCAAATAGAGATTGATCCTGACCCAGTTCTTCGCTGAAATTTGTCATCCTCTCAGACAATAGACCTCTCCTTTCCAGTTCACACAGCCTGTATTCGCACAGCCCTGGATGACAGCGGGAGGGAAGTTTGTGGTAGGAGTTGTTGGGTGTCCTCTTGCTCTTTGTGTAAAAGCTGCTGTAACCTTCTCCACCTCTGTGCAGAGTCCTTTCCCCCAGGGCCTCATCTCAGAACGCGCCCAGGAGGGAAACTTAATTAGAAGTGAGCTCAGCAGCTTGTATGCAGCGAGAACGGGGTAGAAGAGAGGCTTCCCATCCCGTCGTGCTGCTGGAAAGGATGCGCTGGCTGCCGGGGTGGCACCAGGCAGCCTTTCAGCAGAGCTCACACCCACGGGGGCTACTTTCTTACCATGAGAAAAATTAGACCTTGGAGCCCCGGATGCTGAAGAAGAGGAGAAGATTTGTTCGGCATGCCCTTTATTACTCAACGGTGTGCTGGTTCTTTTGGGGAACCCTTCAGAAATGCTGCAGGCAACCTGGAAGCATTTCAGTGCCAAAAGAAACATGACAGCTTTCTTTCTCGTCGGGTTGTCCTGCCATGAATTTTGCACAGGTACAGCGTTCAGTGTTGTTTGAGCTTGTCGAATCTTAAAAAAAAGATCACAACCTGTGGTGTGGCTGCTGTGGGAAACGCTGGAACCCACATTGCTAGACGGAGAGGAACAAATCCGTCTCCCGTGTAACTCCTTTGAAACCGGGGGAGTTACCCCAGGGATGAATTTGGCTTGTTTTTCATCAGAAGTTAGTCCCTCTGGGTGACTGTGGAGATTTCAGGCCTCAGCCACTAGGAGGCCATAAAGATGAACTGCGGCATGAAAATGTCAGCAGTGCACAGCTCTTTAATGGGATGCGAGGCGAGCATGGGCAGGCTGCGTGGAACTTGATGGTAGAAGTGCTTTTTTAACTTGCATGTTGCTGGATCTGAAATATTAATAGACGTCACTTTTTTTTACCGTGGAAAGGAAGAGATTATAGTTCGGTGATGTATTTTGTAATACAGGCCATGACATTGTATCACAGGCAATATAAGTCATCCCACAGCAAGGCTACAAAAATGCAGAAGCACAGGGGCTCCATGAATGCTTGCATAAAGAGCATCAGCCTGCACGTAATCATTCAGAGCGGTTTGAAGTGAAAGCCCAGGTTCTTTGCAGCCTTAGTTTTGGAAAAAATGCGGCATTTTGCAGCTCCTTTTAGGCAGAATATGTTGTCTGTCAAGTCAATGGTGATGCCACATCTGGCCTTGGTGATGCTGGGCTGCTTACTGATGACACTGCCTTGCCATGGCCCATGTTGTGACGCGATCATTTTGTCCCACAAGACACATGATAAACAGGGCTTGTTCCTCCCCATTTATTTTATTCATATTTTATCTTTTTCATTTCTTACTGTGACTGATTTGGCCTTTATTTTATCCCCATTTTCTCCAGTGTGTAAATGAGAACTTCTTGAAGGGCCACTACTTATTTGTAGCTAGCAAGAGCTGGGCCTTGCAGAATTCATTCCCTCTTTTTTTCTTATGTGCATGTGTGCATGTGCGTGTGCATTTTGTACTCGTTTCCTCTCATCCTTCTTCTGTCTCCTTGACCCTCAGTCCAGCTAAACCAAGTCTTTCACCCCCTCATTCCTTCCCTCCTTTCATCCCTAATCCGGAACTGTGCTACTCATTTCTTTCTTTCTCCCTTTTCCCTAGCTTTTCTGCTATCTGTTTCTTTCTCCCCGCACAGAAGCACCATTTCTCTTTCCTCAGGTCCCGCATGCTGGAACACCCCCTGCCCACCCAAGGGTGTTGCATTTCTTTCAGCATTGTTCAATTAAGAGAAAAGCAAAACAAAAGAAAAACAATTGTCAAAACCAGCCTTCATGTTGAGACCTGGTATATATTATTTAGTGTCCAAAAATACCTAAGGTGACATCAAGGGGTGTAATAGTCGCTGCATTTTCCATTAAGTCTGGAAGTGACAAAGGGGAGGACGATGAAGACAGAGATAAAGCTGGCGGTAACTTGTCTGGCATTTCTGACGTGCTGCTGGAGAATTGATAACAGACTTGAGTGTGGAATTAACACAGGGAGTCTATAAATAGGACGAGTGCTTGGGAAATACTGATCTTCTCTAGATACTGCCTGCCCTCTGGTTTTTCATCGATTCTGATGGAGTTAACGGTGTGCTGGAATTTACTCTTATACTGACGAGGGATGGAGGGATATAGTTTGAGGGCTATCACAGCCCAGGGCTGCAGACGTGGAGCTTTGTAATGAATGCCTGACATGCAGAAATGCCGGCTGCAGGCTCTTCTTGATTTCCTGGCCCCAACCACCTGACATAGATCGGGGTTACAGAAGTTTAAAGCCCTGTGTCACATGGCCCAATCATTATCCATTGACTGGAGCAACTCCTTTTACAGGCTTAACAGTGGTTATTTTTTAAAAAGCATTTCTTACATTGCTGCACCAAATATAAATGAAAAAGCAGTGACTACCCTGGATGTAAGACAGACCTGGTTATTGTGTAGTCTGGGTGGTATTCCCAGGAGTCAACCAAGAGAAAACTGCACTTCCCAATTTGAAAACAACAGCCATCTCCCTTTTTTACTTTGCCTAATGCCATGTTCTTAATGAGAGCAAGCCCAGGGTACAACCTGCCAGAAGAAGGATCTAACACCTGTGTCTACAGAGAGACAGTTAGAGTATTGCCAGCTCCAGCTGTTCAGGAATGAAGTTGTGCCCTGCAAAAAAATCATAAGATTTGGTTAAAAAAATCATGAGCTTGTCACAAGTGATAGATTTGGTATCCTTTTTACTGGCTTACTGTTCTATGAGCCATTCTAGGGCACATGTTTCCATCATTTTCTCTGCAACCAAAAGCTAGAATCTCACTGTTTTAAAAACGGAGGCTGAGATTCTTCTATAATCCTGTGACTCCAGGAGTTAGGGCTTTAAGAAAAATACTAAGTATCATAAAACTTCAAATAAAGTCATGGGATTTGCAACATTAAAATATTCTGTAAAGTCATATGCTCACTGCAGCTGTAATGGAGTCAGGGGACTGGGCTACAATGCAGCTGTCCCCCAAACTGCTTATAACATACTGAAAATGTATGTCCCTGCAACACTGATAAAACCTTGGGCTGCCAGAAGGTTAAGGCTCGCTCCTTTAGTGTCTAAATAGGAAAATGTAGGAAATCATTAGTGCCAACATCTTACCCATGCTCCATTCACAACTACAAGAGTCAGTTCAGCATGTAGATCTCAGTTTTTATACCATATCCACCACTTCAATTAGTTGAATTTACAAGAGTATAACTAAAAGCTAAGGCTGGCCTTTGATGTGCAACCAGAAGGTGTGCTGATTAAATAGTGAGCATAACAAGAATGCATTTGAAGTATACCAATATTTGTAAAGGAATGCCAAGATAGCCATTTGATTTCATTACAGTAATGTCCACAGGAAAAATAAATATTGTTTTTCATGCTGACAGACCCACAGCATTATACTATGCAGAATAGGCTTCCTCTTAGCCTCCTCTAAGAGCAGGAGAGTGGAGGGAAAGGTTAAGAGTCAGCTCAGCTGTGGGGCCGTGGTGGACTCAGGTCATTATCGCTACCACCTGGGGCAGCTATTAGAGGTTCCCCATAGAAGAAGCACAGAGCACGGACACAGTATGAGAGGTACTTCTTTTACACATTGCTGTACCCGCCACATGGCAGAGGCCAGCTTCCGCAGCCTGCCTGACACTAATGAGTCATTTGTCTCCAGTTGGCCACACTTCGCAGCAGCAGGGAGCAGGTGGTAAAGTGACCTGAGTTCCTTCTTCCAGCCTGTGTCCCACAGGAGATCTTAAAACAACCGCTGTCTTCCTCAGGGAGACCTGCAGGATACATCTCTGCAGGCTCTTAGTCTGCCTGGTAACAATTCTGCCCCTTCCCCTCTCTCTCAGGGGTTTACCCAAGGACCGGTGAAAGAAACTGCTAGCAAACAGCTCTTACAGGGCACATAGACCTTTAGTCTCTCATGAGCACATCTCCCCTCTAACTGCTCCAAAGACAAGGAGGGATCTCTGCATCCTCGAATATTGAGTGAGATCTCTCAGACTCAACTACATATCCCAGAATTAAACCTGAGTGGGGGCGAGGCTTCCCAGGAGCTTATGGTATCGCAGAATGAAACATCAACGCTGACAAGCCGTGTAGGTCTATGAGGCCATGTTTTAAAGGGAATACTGTATTGAAACATATCTGTGCCTAAAGACTAAGGCTGTCATTATTCTAAGAATAAGTCTGCGGCATACTCTTTAATAAAGATGCAGTCATTAGCATTTCCTGGTGAATTCGCTCTTAATATCACAGTGCAACAAACCTATGTGAGAGCAGGAGAAAAGTTAATTTGGGGGCTGGTATAATAGAGTTATGCGAATTTCTGCATCGTGATAAAGAAAAAATCAGTTCCTGCTGCAGGGATTGATAAAAATGCAGTTAGTAGAAACAG
The DNA here is from genome assembly GCF_000455745.1 of Alligator sinensis. NCBI lineage: Eukaryota > Metazoa > Chordata > Crocodylia > Alligatoridae > Alligator > Alligator sinensis. The sequence continues at coordinate 617,604 of NW_005842695.1, forward strand.
GGAATGTCTACATGTTCATTAATGCGCCTTAGATATTAGTTATTACTTCCTTAATAAAGCACTAACTAAAAGTGCAGTAGCTAAAGATACTGCACAGTAGCACCAGCGCACAGTTATTTAGTGACACTTATTGTGCATTAGCCTAATAACACTGCACAGTAGGCTATTAGCATGGGTTTTGCTGTGACACACTACTGTGCAGTGTTATTAGGCCAACAGGCAGTAAGCATCTTTTGTAGACGCGCCAACAGGGTTGGTAACGATGAGGGTGTAGTGTATTTGATGGCAGTTTTTTTCTTTTTCAGTTCAGAGAAGTCAGTCATCATTACTGGTACCAGAATCCAGGTAAGAGATATCCATCGGTACTCTGAGGTGACTGGAGTGGAACGTGATATAGGCAGGAGATATGGAATAATCTGCCATGCTACTGTTCAACAAGATCATTACTCCCTTTTCAGCAAAGAAACATAGTATATATAGAAGTAGTAGGAAGGCAGAAAACCTTCAGCACTACTTAGAGAAGTAGCCTGGTTTATGTTGAGGAATGGGAAGCAAGGTGCACTGGCCCCAGAGTAAGATACTGATGGGAAGGGGAAGTTCATGTAGGTTGGATTAGTTGAAGGCAGCTCTACAAGTCTACTTCAAACAGCAGCAAAAACTTGCTCTTTCTGTAACCCTTGTTACGTGTTGTATCAAAAATTAGAGTTCTGTATATGAACCAGAACTCTATCATGGTCTTCACAGTCCTATATAGGACTGTGAAGTGGTATTCTTCACAGTCCTATAGGACTGTGTGTAGAATAGGAAGTGGTATTCTTGCTCTTTTGGATGAAACCAAACATCGTCAGTTAGATCTGAACAGAACACACAGAGGAACAGAAGTGTCTGTGTATACAGACACACATAGCAGAGGCATTCAAAAGCTTAGCTACAACAATTTAATGAATATGCACTCTGTACTGATTTAATATGCAGTGATTTTATAGGATTAGAGATTCCAGACATCGTATGAGGAGGTCTGTAAGACTACTACTTTGTCTTCCACCCACGCTTCTCAAACTCTACAGAATTCACATCTTGACCTTTGGCAACACACTGTTTGGTAGAAGGGTGTTAGAAAAAAGTGTCCATAAGAAGGACTTATTATTTTCTACACCTCACTTTGGAAATGATATTATATTGAAATGACTCTAATTGTATGAGTTTTCATTCTAAGATCCTCCATGTAAAGCACTCTGAGTTTTGCTCACAAGATTGAATTATGTCCATGATTTTTTTCCCTGGGTATTGCTTATTATTTAATCTGAAAGGGAAGAGGGATTCTTCCAAGAAACCCTGATAAGTTCTGCTATGAATGGGTGATGTTATAGCTCTTTGTAAGCTACACATAGTTAGAACCCGTCAGCCATGGCAGGGGTCAGAGGGGAATTACTTGTAAGAAGTGGTTTAAAACTCCAGCTCGGGTCCAAGTAGATAAGCATCCACTTCCTACCTCAGTTGGCCACTTCAACAGGAGTTGGACACCTCACTCCTTTAGATGCCTTTAAAACCCCCTCTACAAAGGCTATTGGGTAATGGATATACTCAAGGGGGTTGAGCTAAAGTTGCATGTTTTCCATGCACAGACCTCTGTGCAATAATAAAGGGACTCTGTTTGGTCTGTAGCAGCTTGGATCTTTAGTTTAAGCACCCTGTATTCAGTGCTGCTGCTTATAGCCAATTTGGTGCATTATGTGCTCAGAAATGTTGCACAAGCTCCAAGCACAAGGACCTTTCTGGAAGCTTTCTGGTATCACCCTCCAAATTATCCCCCATACAACTGCTGTTCCAACCTTCAGGAAGCCTGCAATGTCAGTCGTATCCCTATAGTTTTCTGTATCTTGGATGTTTAGATACCGACACCCTTAATACTTTCTAAAAACTTTTTTGGAGGCAGAGTAGGGACTTCAATCATAGTTTTGTGTGCAAATGGGTTAGGAGATATTGATTACAGTGCTGTTCACACTGCAATTTCTGAAAAAGCTATTGTAATTCATGGGTGTGACAGTATGCACACAAATCAACATTCATCTCCGTGAAGTGCTACTCATAAATTACCAACCAGCATGTATGAGATCTCTCCCACAGCGCTTGAAGAAGTGCCACGAGCAGTCCAGGTCAGCCAATCTACTGCCTGTCAGAGATGTGCTATTGGAGAGGTAGTACAATAGCACTAAAATGATACTGCCATGTGCCTGGATAACTTGGTTTAGAGTCAAGAGCCCAGATTTTGCTGTTTGTTGCACCAATATATATATGTATATGTGTATGTATATGTATGTGTATATGCATGTATGTGTATATATGTATGTAGGTATATGTGTGTGTGTGTGTATATATATATAGAGAGAGTGTATAGAATATATACACCAATATATATTCAGACTCGATCCATTGATTTCAGTGATATTCTCAAATTTTTGCAGTGACTGCAGACTTTTATCTAATTAAGGTAATGACAAGAGAAGAAAGCCCTAGAAATCAGTTGTTTTTGGAGGTAGGCAGCAGTTGTGGCTGCTGAGATACTTCACCCTTTTTTATTCAGGCAGATGGTTGCTCATTTGCTGGGGAGCAGGTAGCAACAGAAACTGTTGAGGAAGGGGATTCTCTGCTGGAGTGACCCCAGAGTATGGGAGCAGAAACAGTGGTTCTAGGAATAATACAGGACTCTGGGGGAGGGAGGATGGTTGGGATTTGTATCACTGTATTATGGAAGGTATAAAGCAGGCCAGTTTGAATTACAAGGCTGTAATTCCTGCTCTGGGTTCTGCTGATTAGACAATCCACTTGAGCTCCTCTCCCATGGTTTATGATGTCATCAGAACCGGCTGATGGAATTATAACTCTGTAATTCACAGCTGCGCTTTATTATGTGCACACACATTTTTTAGATTTAGTAGTATGCATCACACGGCTATTTTTTCCTTGTACAGTGGTTTTCTCAACAGAGCATTATATGAAGCCGAAGAATGAGATAATATCATGCCATGCTTGGGTTTATTCTTCAATCAACTGCATATTGTTGGTAACAAAAATAACAAGCTTTTATAGAACTTTATCATCCCAAGGCATCTGCTTTACAATAACATTAAAATGAAACGCTATTCAAGGGTGCAAAGCTAATAATTGTTTCAAACTGGTGAAAAACCACTGAAAATGGATAATGGAAATTTAGATTTAAAACAAGTGGAAAGCAGAGATATTCCTCAAATCAAGCTCCAAATGAAATTAGAGTTCAGTTCTTCAAATTGATGCTCCATTCCTATTGCTTAGGTCTGAGACCTTCATGGTTGAGATATGAAGTGTTTTGAGGGCCTAGTTAATCCTGAAGTCCTGGTAGGAGACAGATATATTGGCTGCAGTGGTCATGAGCGTGGGAGCCATTTAAGAGTTACATAGGCCAGCACACAAAGTCCAGCCAAGTCTTCATGCCATCACATGCCAACCTGTATTCTGTGCATGCCTCATTTTTAGAGCAAAGACTAGTTCACGTGGGGGGTTTTAGAAGTTGTATAATTCTCTTACCGGCATTATTTTATATGCTTCTGCCTGTATAGACAAGCTATCTTGATATCACCTACCAGGTCACAAAGACAGGAAAAATAAAATAAAATTAGAAACCCTTAAACACAAACATGATAGGCCACTGGAAAATGGGGGCTTTCAGCTCTCTGCTGGGATGCAGCTCATATTTCTAGCTATTGTTGGTTGCAAGGCAACAAACCTTAAACCTATCACTGGTCCAGCACTAAGTATTGCCTATCTTGAACCATTGACCAGTATCGTTTTTGGTAGGAAACCCTCTCTTTTTTCATGTCCTTATAGCAGAATTCACAGATTCATTGAAATCAAGCAGGCCACACCACGTGTGCTTCTGCTATCGCCTCCAACTTGCAACCTCTGAGCTGTTAACTACGTACCTTAGCACCTGTGCCACCCTAGCCCCAATGCTTGTGCTTGCTTGAAGGACAAGGGCAGTGATGAGCAGTTCTTTTCTGTCTTTAAGATTTTCTTCTGCTGTTTTCCACTGAACTAGATCAAAACGTGAAGCGGTTTCATCCTTGAACTTCATTTTTAGAAGATGAGAGCGCTTCTTACAGTGGTTCTGCTGCTGGAGGAAACTCTCAGAGCCCCAGCTCTAATTACAGCATTTCTGAGGGCCGCACACACGCACACCCCCTTGTTCTCTCATTTACACACAGGAAACTACCCTGTTTCTGCACAGGATTGAGAAACAATAAGAAGCACACTGGTAGTTGGACCACAAGCTCAATGATATTGTATTTTGATGGCCAATTTTATCTGTTCAAGTCCAGCTCAAGACAAATCTCTCTAGCATTTAATGACATGAAACTTATGGGGAAAAAGGAGGGACATGTTTTTTTGGTAGGTCCTTTAGATTACATGAACTGGCAGCTGTGGGGAGCAGTGCAGAGCCTTGGGAAGCGAGACGCAGTGTTGGTGTCAGTGCATTAGCAGAGGGAGCGCGGGGGGGAGGTGGAAGTCACAGAACAGAATCACCTGACCATGTGGTTACTGAAATAATGAAACTGGTGCATCATCAAGTGTAAAACCAAGATGCTGGTGATAATCAGCTTCTAATGATCGCTCCTCAGCTCATAAGCCCATATTCAAGATAGCAGTACTTAACTTCAAATCAGTATTTAAATTCCACTGGGTTTCAATGGCTCTTAAACTTGTGCTTTAGCGACTTCCTGGGTTAGGATGGTTTCCTGAGTCAGAACCTTATTCCACATACAGGCAAACCACTCATTCACTTCACTGAAAATTTTAACTACTGGTATATCAGATCTGCAAAACTGGACCTAATATGATGGTGAATGCTGATGGGAGTTGAATGCATAAGTCCTCATTCACTAGGAAGAGAAAATGCCTCTCTTTTGAAATAATATGTAACATTGAGTGTGAATTGACAAAAGTCACTCAGCCTTTTACTTACAGTTTGGCTTTTTTTTTCCTCTTTCTACAATAGGGCATCCTGTCTGTGCTAACTTCGATTTTTTTCCCCTGACTTTTGTGAGTGTAAGTTAGACCTTTGATGCTATTTAAACGCAGTTTTCTGAAAGTAATGGAATCATAGAGGAGAAATGGTACCACGTGTCACATAAACCTGGATATAAAAGATACAATACTGCAATAATGGGGCTACCAACCTGCCAGGAGACCCTTGTAAATGAGAATTGATTTTTCTCAAGGATTCTTTACTGGGCAAAATAAATTAAACATACATTTAGTTCTATTTGTTTAAAAACTTCTTTTTTCAAATAAAAGCAATGATAGAGAGAGACATTCTAATAAATTAGAGCAAGATAAATTATACCCTGTAGCTGGCTGAATACCTCCAGCTATGAGATTCTCTATATTGAAAGAATACTGTGGAGGCCTTGCAGAAAGGGAGCCAGTGGATATCTCTGAAACACTTTGATTAACCATAGTTTATTTTAGCTCTGATTGTATAATGCTGTTGAATCCGGGCCCCTTTTTGCCTTCCTTTCTATTTTTAATCCCATTTTTTAAACATTTGACAAGAAGTTTAAGGGTAATTTCTGAATTTGAATAGTTTATGCCCTAAATTTGACCTGAAAAATCAGATAACCAACTCCAAACCACTCCATGATTTCTAATCAATCACCACAGTATGGAGAACCTCTTGGTTTAAAAACTAAACTAAATTAAACCAAACTAATATTTATTTAGAACCTAGAGGAAAGACCTCCTCTCATTTAGCTGGCCTAATTTACTATATTGATGCACAAACAAGAATGCAAAAAAGGCAAGAAAAAGGCTTGGCAATTTCAAGCATCATTACAAAAATACAAGGGAAAAATCCTATTATGGACAATTTTCTTCTGGTGTAAATTGACCATTGTAGGAGTCCATTGACTTTAATGGAGTTATGCTAATTTACATCAGCTAAAGATGTGCTCCACTGATGTTCAGCAAAGGAAAGAGGGCCACCACGGAGGTGGGACTTCTTCTCACTGTTCTAACAGAGCGTTAGAAAACATGCACGGAAAAAGATAATGTATATAAAGCAGCATCCTTTTACTAAAGAAGAATGGTGTAGTGGCGTGTGTTACCTACTGACATGGGTGGTTAAGAGAAGGTAAAACACAAAACAACTAACTAGAAGGTTCAATATAACTGGTCGAAGTTTATTAGATCTCTATCTGCACCGCGGCCACAGAGGATCTGAGGCAAGTCCTTTAACTCGAACTATATATAGTGTGAGAAGTCCCCATTTCAGTCTCTGGAACTGCCACTGGTAATATGTAGCTATTGCATAAGGGGGAGCTTTTATGGGATTTTAACTGATGAGGACCTCAGAAACCCTGGCGAGACTACGTGATTTATGTGTTCTTTCTCTGCGCCTGTCTATAAAGGATTAAAATCTATTACAATGCTTTGCTAATGAGCCTGCTTCTTTTGCTCAGGCTTTCATGGCTCGTGGCTAGCTTTGGATGTCACTGGTTCAATCCTGGTTGCCTCAGCTAAGAAGGCAACCGTGGCCATGGCCAACCTGTTAACCTTCCAAGGCCCAGCAGCAGAACGCAGTGCCTGACAAAGCCCTGAAATGAGACACTGAGTAGCCTGCAGGGACAAGTTATATATGTAAGAAACGTACAGTGTTGGGATTAATTCATCTAACATAACTAGCTCTTTCCTGTAACCTTAGTTTCACGATCCTTTCTGATAAAAAAACCCGTTCCAACGTTGGAAGTGAAGGGACACTATATATGTGTGGAATGTAAAGAGCTTTGGGACTAAAACTGAGAAACCCCCCTTGAAGAAGAGGCATTTGAGAAGCATGAGCTTCAGTACCAGAGTCATTAATATTATTAGCTTGAAGCAGATGTCAGAGCAGGTTCACCTGAAAGAAATAGCAAGTGCCTTAAGTGCTGAGGGGTGTATAGAAACTCAACCACAATATGCTTGCTCAGTTTAAAACTGTTGCTTATGTTTCGAGTCTCATGCTGCAATTTTGTTAAATGTTTGGCTTGCATTATTTATAGATGTTTAAAATGCAGGAAGGAAAATATTGAAGGAAAACATAATTTTGAGGAAAATATAATTTTTATAAATAAAATAACTGCTGCACTGCTCTGGTGCATACCAAGCGGGCCCAGCAGCATATCTAATATACTTCATATATTTTGACATTTTTCACATTTGCAGCCAGATAAACATGCAGTATGTGGTGACTATGATTGTCTTAGTTTCTTAGTTTCTCTATGAAGTAATGGTTTGTGAGAATGAAATAAATCCAGGCATTGCATAAAGATTACCAGAGTGGAATAATAGTTATGTGCATTAGCTCAGACCTGACCCCAGCACCCGCTGTGAGTAGCCAGGAGGGTACTCAGCAAGTGTGTGCTTCTGGTACTGCTGAAGTCTTCAGGAGTCTTGCTGCTGACCTTAAGGGGAGCTAGTCCTGGTCCAAGTTGTAGAGAAGGGAGGGCTGAATTACTTCCCACAGGATGCAGGCAACCCCGCAACTAATCCATGAAACTTCTAAGTCTAATGGCCAGACAAAGTCATTTATACAGCTCCTTGCTACTCCCTGTGAGATGACAGGATGATCTCTTTTGCCCCAGTCTGCTCACATCTTAACCCAGGCAGAAGGCAGGGTAGGGGGGCACCTTAGAAACTCTGGTCTCTTCCCCCTGTAAGCCTGGGTGTGCTCAGACACCTCCTTGCACCTTACCAAGTACAGAGAAAATGTATCCTCTTTGCTTGGCATTAGGGCTGTGCAAAGCTTCGGTTCCTGATTCAATTCAGCAGAGATTTGACCTGATTCAGTGGCTGAATTTCTAACTCCGAATCAAATCAGAACCCTCCGGATCGATTCGGAAAGATTCAGCAATTTGGACATAGACACAGCTTTAAATGTTTTTTCTACGTACCTCTAGGTAGCATGAGGCTTGTGAGTGCTGCGATGCTGGGGTGCATGGAGTGTCCCACGGGACCATGGGGGGCTCCCCAGCACGCTCGGCAGCAGCCCCAGAAGTGGACCAGAAGCACTTCCAGCCCACTTCTGCATCCACTGGGGAGTGCATGCCCCCCTGCACGCCTCTGGCTCAGCAACTGGTGCCTTCTGGGTCAGGGGGCCACCCAGGGTCCTTCCGCAGCCAATTGCCAAGCCAGGGGGCATGATAGGGTGTGGTGGGGTGCCCTGTGTGCTCCCCAACAGACCCGGAAGTGGACTGGAAGGTCCACTTCTGGGTTCACCGCTGAGCATGTGGATGTGTCCCCCGCCCCAGCACTGATCACAAGCCACCCTGGTACCTTGAGGTGTGTAGAAAAAAACATTTAAAGCTGTGTCTATGTCCTAATCACCGATTCTCCAAATCTGCATCAAATCTTCAGATTCAGATTCGGCCGAATCGAATCGGGGACAGCGGTCCAAATCAACGAATCGAGCCACTGTCCCTGATTCAGGCCGAATCCGAATTGAATAGGGCCCATTTCGCACACCCCTGTCTGGCATAGTGGAATAGCCTGCAGAAACAAACAGAAACTTTAGGAAAGCTTTATAAAGATGCTGTCTGTGAAAATGTGTGTAGTTGAACTATTGATGCGCAATCAATAAGCCTGAAAAATCTCACCAAAGATAATTCTGCAGCAGCCAAAAATTCTTGTAGGATAATTAATATTTGCGGGGTGTGAATAAAATAAGTGAACTGATTCAATCTAGAGTATTTAAAAATGCATGCTGCAGCATTGGAAGCTTTGGGCAGAAAAAAGAAGAGAAAGTAACCCTCTGTTTTTCCCATGTTTTCCACACGGGTTTCATGGTCTTTATAGTTTGCTTGGGTCCAGTGAGTTTTTCCTGCGATAGGAGTAGTTGCTGCCAGGAAGTAACCACAATGACAAGGCAGGTTTGGCTTTGCAAGGAGAGAGATGACCCTATCTGGCCACAGAGGTTTATGGATTTACATTTGGTACATCCCTGTTAAGAAAAGGATGAGTAGCCAGTTTTCCCCCTCACTTCCACATGTGCTACTTTATTCATTTCATTGCCTTATACAAATATTTTATGCAAGTTTCTGACCCTGAGTTTGCATAAGTATCCGAACAGAATCTGCTTCATATAAAATGGGAGCAAAGGAAAAAACCCAGTTCTGGTTGCAAGAGGGCTTAGTGTTGCTGGCAGATCCAGTGACACAATATGCTTATTTATCATCTCCTAGACCTGAGCACAGCTGTCCTGCAATATATATCAGCAAAATAAATGACAACAATAAAAACAACACCAACAGGGAAAAGATCATCTGTGAAATCAAAACTTTTAAAAGAAGCAATGGTTTTTTTCTATTGGTTGCTAATGAATGTATCAAAGGTCTGGGAGAAGCCAGGAGATTCAGGGTTAAAGATTCTCAGGCTCATAAAGGAGAAGTAGTGCTGTGGTTGTATTTAATATTGTGTGCGATTTATTAGAACGTGATTCTACATGGTTTCATATGCACTGCAGTAGCCGGGGGCGCAATGGAATCAGATAAGATCCTTAAAAGAGAGGCTTTCTGAATGGTGCAAACGCGGGGGGAAAAAATAGAAGGTTTCCTACAGAAGCAGTTAATTTAGCTGATCCGGTTTCTGTCTTCCTTCTTTATTCCTGAAGAGATGTTTCCGAATAATAGCTTCTCCTGTCTGTAAGTCGTCTGCTCCTATCTGAGCCTGCAGTGAAGACATAATCCTGTATGGCAGAGCCTCGCTAATTGTTGCTTAGGACGGGGAGACCCACTGTGGGTTGCTGAGTTTTGCGAATTAGCAAGTGCAGTAAGCGAACACAATGAGAAATAAATCAGCAATGCTGCATTGCAAAATGGGCTTTGTTCATTTATTTCTGACACGAATGGTTTAGTTTTAATTATTTATAATACTTTGCAGCGCACTAGTAAATGTGCTGCAGTGAATTCTGTAGAAGTAATGGATTCTGTGGGATAGGAGGCCATGCTATGGCTCTCATCTGTCACAGCCTTGCTGTAAAGTAGGGGATTTTTCCACAGTATTTTTCTAACAGTAATGCACCAGTTCTTGGTTTAGCTCATGAGAGTCCAAGCGATTCTGCTGGTTTTATTTTGCTTGTGGCCATGGGAACTATTGCCACGTCACAAATTCAGCAGTCGAAGCCCTTTCTTTACACCCATTGTACAGCGTGGAACGGGTTAGCCAAGATAAACATGAGCTGATGGAATAAAATGACAATGAACTATTTTCCTTTCCCTAGAAGCTGCCCTCAGCCCTCCGCAGCCAAGGCCTTGGATACCCAGAGGCGTAATGCATGAGGGCCGTGTGTGCAGCTGCTACGAGCACCAAGGCACCTGAAATAACTACTGCCAGTTCTAAGGGAGGGGGAACACAAGCTGCAAATGCTGCAAGTAAACCACCAGGGGCTGTAGTTGTTCAATGGGTTACTTGCTCCTGTCACTCCAGCACTACCATAAAGAGGGGAATACCTCAGTCCTTTGAGGGAAAGGATATTCTGGATCATGCAAAGGTAAGTCCCCTTCTTCCATGTGATGTTATATGGGAGCTGACAGATTTGCACAGTCTTGTAGGGTCAAATAAAGGAGGGGGAAAGATTGCCTTCAAACGCACAAGTGTTTTTAATAGTCATTAAAGTGGGAAAGAAAACGGTTTTAATTTAATTTAAATCTAGAAATGAATAGATGGATACTTCATCATATCCTAGAGGGTTTTGTGGCTTAGCCCAAAAATTCTTCTTCTTTTGACTCTGACCCTTCAATTTTCTAAAAATTTAAGTTGACTTTTTAAAACTTGTAATTTAAAGCTTCTGGGGGTTTTTTTAAGTGCTTTTTTATATATTTAAAATCATTAGCTATCTGAATAAAAAGACAATATCTGAAATGATCCATGGCATATATCTAGAAAGGTAGTGACTATAAGATACCTAGTAGGAGAGAACTTGTGTATCAGACAGTGAAATACAGGGAACCACAGTTAGAAGCTCAGCATGAAAGAGCTATATCTTTACCTCTCTGCCATGTGAAGAAAAAAACATTTCTCCTTTCCTCCACCTCTGTTGCATTGGTAATAAAATGAGTGGCATTGATTATGTGTGTAGCCTTCCCGTGGATGGACTATCAGACTCCATACAAATATTTATCTGCTGTGGGTTCCTTCTCCTTAATTTTGTCTTGGTCAAGTCCAGCACTAGCAATGGTCCTCAAATGCCACACACCATAACAATGTTCATATAGCTGCCTGGATAAGCATGTCTGCAACTGGAAGCCTGAACACAGCACTAGCGGGTGCCCAAGTATTCACCAAATAGTTGTCAGTGCATTTTCTCAGCATTGGGTGTGTGCGAAGAGTGATTACATGAACTGGGCCTCTCGGACATGGTGTAGAAATGCCTGCAGTGTAATGAGTGTTAGTTGGACCACAAATTCTGATCTTGAACAGGACAATGTAAATGTGGAGCAACTACAGTGAAGCCAAAGAAATGGTTTTGGATTTATAGTTGTGTAAATAAGATGAAAATGTGGCCTTTGGTCCTTATGCTCATATATCCACTCCCTTCCCTTGTCTCCAAAGAAAGATCTTCTGCCTCTCAATACTGCTTTCAGTCCTTTGCCCCAGCAAGCACATGAATTTGTCTCGTGTTGACCTTCTGGAGTAACAATATTAAGCAAAAGCTCCGCTTATTGGGTATCTAGGAGCTAAGAGGTATTAAACCTGATATTTAAAAATACTTGTTTCTCTTAGAGCCTTTCAGATCTGCATGTGGCTTTCTTCAAGTAACATGGACTTAAATGCAAGCCTACAAACTGATTTTTCAGAGGTCTCTGACTGGCCTTAACTTCTTGCTCTAAGAGCAGTTAATTGACTTCAGTGGGACAGTTCATGGCGCACACAATTCCAGAGACAAGCCTTTGCAGGGTGGTGGCCTAAAATGCTAATTGTGCTTTGGTCTTTTCCTTAATTATCCCTGCATTTTTCTCCAGGTGACTGGGACAGGTGTCATGTATTCATTAGAGAGAGCTTCAGAAAGGCAAGGATTTTTTGGGGTGATATCTTTCACTGAACCAGCTGCATAGCTGGGATAAAGTTAGACAAGCTTTTAAATACAAAGCATTCTTCAGGTCATGCTCTGCATTCAAACCCTTGTCTAATTTTAGACCAGCTATGCAGCTGGTCCAATTAAATACATCGCCCCCAAAAATCCTTGAATCTTACATAATTCCTGGACCATCATGGCTACATCTTCACTCTAGCATTACCATAGCAAGATAGCTTCAGAGTAAGAGGTTGTGCTGCTCGAATCCTGTCTTCTCCGAGAACACAGCCGTGGCATCATTCAATTGTACCAGAAAGCTGCCAACACTTCTCCTTCCTAGTTTTCCTCTCTCCCTTTTGCACCATGACAGAATGAATTCACCTTCCCTCCTGACCTTTGTGATGGCAGGGCCTGGCATCCCCCTTTTCCTCTCCTTTGGGAATGCCTGAAAACTAATTCAGCAAAAGAGAAGTACCATTACCCCCAAATATGCCGTCTCTAACAAAGGCTCCACAGTGCATCAAGCCAAGATCTGCTCGTAATCAAAAAGAATTAGTCAATGGCTCCACTGCCCTTTTCTCTTGTCTCAGGGTTATGCCAGAAAGAATCAGCAAGTCTTTTCTTACTGTATTACCATATCTTCTACCTCCCCCCTACCCCCCACCCCCAGCATGTGGAGATATTCTGAGCTGCCAAAATACATGCACATTCTTGACTTCAAAAATAAAGTTGGTTCAATCTCTATACTATGTATATCCTCCACTACACATCCCTTCTACCTTTCCCTTCCCTTCCTCGCCCCACCTTCCACCACCCCTCAAGGACATTGAGCTCCTAAGATGTCTTCGGTGGTGATCATGGTTTCCTATTAGACTTGTCATAGCTGACATTGTATTCCTACTTCTCTTAAAATTATTGAGATTTATCTAAACAAAAAGTCACCATCCCTGGTACACTGATTCATCCAAATGACATAAAACTAAAATGTTATAGATAAGCCTGAAGTAGTTTTCATAGGGTACCATGTAATGGGCTGATAAACCACACAGTTACTGCATTCTCAGATGTCATCTGCTCTCTCCAGGGCAGAGCAATCCAATATGGGGTGAGCTGTAATGGTCTCCGGCAACTATAAAAGCAAAATGAAAAGTGACACTTTTCAACTCAGCAAAAAATAAAAGTGAGGCTGCTTCTCCACCCCTCTGAACACTTGCATTGTAGCTTCCAGCCAGGCCTGTCACTTTGGACTAGAGTCAGCCAAGAGAGAGTCACTGCCAAAAGCACCGTCATCCTCTTAGTCTTTCTCTTCACTTTCTTTCCTTTGTTAATTCACCATTACTAATCTTTTACTTCTTCACTGAGTCTTGGTTTTGTTTCTGAGCGCTCTGGGGCATCAAAAATGCTTTCCCATATGGATGGAAGCTCAGGCCATTACTGTGTGGTAATAGGGATTAAGTTGTGTCTTGTCTTATAAAGACACTGCATTACTGTGCCTCAGTTTTCTACGTATGTAGGTCAGTAGCATCACTTCTTTTTGTTTGGAGAAATTGGAGACCACTGTCTCATCTTCTGTCTCATCATCAGAGCATGATAAGGAAAATTGTGCGTAATGTTTCCCTTCCTGAGGTTCAAAATATCACTTCCAGGATAAGCCCTAAGCATGATGGGCCTTGACCTTCTCAAATCTCTTTTTAAACGAGAGCAGCTTTTAGGGTTCATGGAAATACTGGTTTCCCTCGCTTTATGCTGTACATGTGTTCCTGGAAAACAGCACATAACTCGAATTGGCATAAAGGGAGCTTGCTTTACAATGTACAGGCAACCCCTGCGTAACACTGTTTCACTTAGCGCTATTTCGCTATAATGCTCATTTAAAATTGCTACCTGATTTCACTTAGCGCTCAGTGAGTTTTGTTATAATGCTCGTGGTCGCCGTCTTGGGTCATTAAAAACAATTGTGGTCGCCATCTTGGGTCATCAAATACTTTCGGTTTCGCTTAACGCTCGTTTCACTTAACGCTCGGTTTTTCAGGAGCCAGTTAAGAGCACTAAGCGGGGGTTGCCTGTAACAAATAAGGATAAGTTTCAAAACCTCGACTGTACTGACCCCCAGACCCATTTCTATCACTTTTACAAGACAATTTTGGTATTCGCCAACAGTAGACAATATACACAAGCACAGGGCACTATCTTAATGGGGATGGCAACGTGTCGCAGACAACCAGCAAGGAGAACAGATCCACATAAGAGACAATATTTTGGTGTGCGTCACTCCCACAATGCACTGCACAAAGCAGCTGACTGCAGGCTTCCACCACACCAATTGCATGAGTGAATTTACATCATATAAAATGATTTTTTAGTATAAAACGGGTCATGGCATAAGAGTGGATTTGCACATACAGAGCCCGACCCGCATAAAGCGAGGGAAACCTGTAACCTTCTATGGAACAACTGCATCCTCTTTTTTTGCGTCTTTGTCTGAACAGATCTGTTATTTTTGCCAGCTGATCCACATCTTTAGGCTATTCATGGTTTATGTGTACATGTCTGTAGAGTATTCTCCATAAATATTGCAGGCTCAAAATGGTTTCTTTGATTCTCTAAGTGTATCATTAAGGATATATCAGGCCCTCTTTTATTTGTAGTTGATAAAATATGAGGCTGAGTTGTTAATCCACAGATCTCTCCTACAGAAATCCCTCGGAACATACCCAGAGTGGTATCTTTTTATTGCTTGGCCTAATTCATTCAAATCAATATCCAGCTGAATGGCAATAAATGTACTCCTAATAAACCCACCTCTGCTTCCAGGTTTTCCCCTAGTGCTTGAAACATGATATAGGAATTTGGTTTGACTCTGAATTATCTTTTGCTTCATACATCTCTCTATTCTATATTAAACTACAAGTCACTCCCTATTGTATCAAATCCAATCTTGACCAGTCCTCTGTCAACATTCCTTTAAAGACTTCATAACTTCGTATATATACTTTTTCTTCTTTTAATTTCATATGTTTAAGACCTCTCTTGTTTTTAAACAATAGCAACTAGAACTTGCACCTAGTTGCTCCAAGGAGCGGGGGGGC
>NW_005842695.1:632840-681452 GCF_000455745.1 Alligator sinensis
CCGTGTTTGGCCCTGCCCCCCCGCCAGCTCTATCCCTACAGTCATGGCCATACTCCACAGTCCCACTCCGTCCCCTCCATCCCTCTCTGCCACCACCCCGCGCTACCGCCACTTCCAAAAAGCAGGGCTGGGGGTGGGGAGGGCAAGGCCAGCAGCACTGGCCTCATCCCTCTGCTCCATCCCCACTGTCATTCTCCCCCCGCTCTTCATGTCTGGCCCTGCACCCCACCCTCTGACCCCCGCCCTCACTCTGTTCCTGCTGTCATAGTGGTGCTGCATCCTCGCCATCATTCTTGATGGGCAATTCGTCCTGTGCACAGCACTGACTGGAGCCATGCCCCACCAGGAGCCACCCCCCCCCCCCCAGAGCGTTATGGACAGACAGACAGATGCACAAACAGACTAAGCCCTACAGAGAGAGAGAGAGTGCTGACTTAGAGAATGAGTGCTCAACCATACCCCAGACCTAGTT
Source organism: Alligator sinensis (assembly GCF_000455745.1). Classification (NCBI taxonomy): domain Eukaryota; kingdom Metazoa; phylum Chordata; order Crocodylia; family Alligatoridae; genus Alligator; species Alligator sinensis. The sequence goes on from NW_005842695.1 coordinate 633,313, forward strand.
CTTCTTGGACAGTGATCATTCTCAAATGTTCAAGGAATTTGGCTACAGTCTAATGTAAAGTCTGTATGTTTGTATTTGCTTATACAGGCAATTCTCAGACTTATGACACAACTGGTTCCAGAAAACTTCATCTTAAGTTGAAACATTGTAACTTGGAACTGATTTTCCCATAGGAAACAATGTTATAAATGGAGGATTGGTTCCTGAACCAAGGCCTGATACCCTATTTTCACCAAAAATAACCTAGAATTTTGTACTCAATCAATTATAGATGAGTAATATAGATACATTAATGTATTTTTATTGTAAATAGCAATCATATTGATTTGGAAGGACTTCTTTGAGGTGACTTTGCTGGACTTTTTGAAGGGCTGGAGTCTTAGCATGGGTGACTTAGTCGGGGGGCACATGACACCCCAGCGACCAGTCAGCGACCGGGGGGGCCCCCCCACAGCTGATCCCACTGACCACGGTCGATTGTGAGACAACCGATCACTGCAACCAATCGCTGCAGCTGCTTCTGGGAGTGCTCCACTCCCCGGCTGGCACTTGCAGGGAGGGCACCAGTGCTCCCACCTACGGTGAGCATGGCCAGTCAGGGGGTTCACCGGCACTCTCAGGGGGTGCATACACACCCCCGTGCACCTCCTACATGTTGCCACTGCTTCTCAGGAGTCTTGGCTGCAGGTTTTTCTGGAGACTTGACTGCTTTCTTAAAGGAAGTGTCCAAGGAAGTTCTCCCGGGAGATGGGCGACACAGTGAAGTTGTTCGCTGGCATGGCGTCGCATTGGATCAAGCGTTGTAAAGTCGAAACTGATGTCAGAAAGTTGAAACAGGGGGTCAATTTAAATGTTGTAAGTGTAAAACGTTGTAAGTTGAGGACTGCCTGTATAGAGAGACTACAACAACGTGGTTCATTTTCTTAGCCTTCTTTATGAAGGATACTATGCAAAACGAAGCTGAGTTGGATTGGACCCTCACGGGAAGGACTTCACCCTCCTCTCACCACTGTATGCCTGTCGCATTAGAATCAAGAAAACGGTGATCTCTCTTAATTACTGGGCACTTGCCACCCCCAAATTGTCTTTCCACAAAGGCAGCAGTTTATGCTTGCTCACTGTTAGAGTAGTATCTTGTTTACCCGTGTTAATTCTGCTGGTATTGCAGTGCTCTTGAAAATAAGTATGAATCCTGCTTGATTTAGTGTGCAGGGCTCTTCCGGTGAGTAGTCATTTCCCCTAATGTGTAAATGTTCAAGAAATTTAGTCACATATTAGAAAGCTGTTCAGAAACATCTTGCTGGACAAATCCAGATTCAGATAAAGCCATAAACTAAACCACTGTTTATTTTAAGGATCCCATGAGAGGGCATCTGCCGGTGTGTTTACAGGGCTTGGGTACTAGTTTCTCTTAGTTTCAAAAGCTGGTCACAGTTTTGCCATCTGTCTCACTTGTGTCTCTGGCAGGCAAGACTGAAGATGGCATTAGTTTAATGGCTCCCACCTCATTAGAAATGCGAACCATTTTATTTTCATGTAGATAAATCCTTCCTACTCTCCATGTATGCACAGTGCTCAAACTGCCAACCAGAAAAGAAGACTTTAGGTTTTGCCCCACACTGCAGTTCCACCTCTGTGCTTCCATGAAAGAGAGAGTATGAGTTCCCTGCCTTTGCTGGGCCCCTACATCACAGCCCATATGGATAGTGTTACCATAATGAAACTGGAAAATGCAGTCCCCTCAAAGCTCTGCATCTCTTGCACAGTAAACAGTTAAATCTCACTGCCACAGGCAACCACCTGTTCCTTTTTTTTAATTAACTTTGTTTGAATGATTCCCATATTCAGCCTGGTAGGTATTTAATTTATAAAATGTGCTCATTACTGAGCACAGTTCTAATGTGACAAATAAGTTTTCAAAAGCAAAAAGTCAAAGAAAAATAAGACTTCTTAGTACTCTTTTGCTCTCTAACAAAAGCCAGTGGTAAGGTCTAAAGGCAACGTTGACCCTCGCACCTAAGGGTCAGCAAAGTCAGGTTCTCGCACAAGAGAATGGGAAGCAAACTCCTGAGATACCCTGAGGTGTTAGGTGGAGGACAGATAATTTTGGAGACCTTGGAAAACTGAAAACTTAAATCAGTGTCTAGATAAGCATGATGGTCTCTCCAAGGGCCAGATTTGGAACTAGAGATTTCTTTCTAAGATGCACTGAACTTCACTTGAAAGAGAATCATAAGCACAGCTGGCAATGTCCTCTCTGAGGGTATTACCACCAACTAGGTTGCCAGCCATATGACACTAGCCTTTAAGTACTGTGCTGAATACAATGTATTGCAAAGATCCTCGACCTCTCTCTCATACACACACACATGCACACACATCCTTTCTACAAATCAGTAAAACAAACTTCATAACACACACAGTAAACCCTGCATGACTTCTTTTAGAGGTAAACCTATAACAACAGAGCTGCAATCATTAAAGGCATATATTGTGCTTATATGCTGAGAGAGAGCTATTTCCTCTTGGATAAACCTTCAGGATTAGTGTGGGGAATGCAGTTAAATTCCTCAGTCATGCTGGAGTAAAGGAAGAAGCCACTGTGGGTCAATGATTATAGGAGAATATGGCTTGATTCATCATCATGCAAGGATAAAACTTTAAAGCAGTAGTTGGGAGGCAACTTTCATGAAATTCTACTATAAAATGGTAGGTATCTCTTGCCCCTACAGAAAATCTATGCTGTGGGTCATAGGGTTTTCTGATATACATTTTTTGTACTCACTGGGCACGTGTACACATGCGCATTTACTGTGCAATAACCAAAATTACTGTGCAGTACAGGCGCACAGCTACACGTGCATGCCCATACTGCACAGTAAATATGATGACTTACACTAACTTGAGCATAAATTTGATACCTGCATCATGCAGGTATCAAATTTACTTCCAATTAGTGACTGCACAGTAGCACACTTGTAGACGCCTTACTGCACAGTAACACAGTGTGTGTGGACTGACTTGGGGCTAACTTTAGTCCCAAGTCCGTCCACAGACAGCATTGATGCACTTTAACACCTACACATGTAAATGGCAGCCTATTCCCACTTACTGCGCAATAATTTACTGTGCAGTAAATTTAAGCTGGCATAAAAGCATATGTAGACACACCCACTGGAAGCTTGATGCCCAGCAACCCTTGGGAACTTGAGAGTTACTACAGCTGTAATAAGATAGATGCAAAACAGTTATATTTCAGGAATAATTATAGTAGACATTTTCATGCTTTCTTCAAAATATTTTATCCTCATTAAACTATTTTTTAGTATAATAAATGCAAGGACAAATTTAATTAAAAAAAATAAGTTCTTAAGTGAAGGGACTGTGTCGTCGTCTTCTCTTAAACCTTATACATACACTATGCAGGCAAATTGCTCTTTATGGCACACCAGTGGACGCAGCAGTCTTCCTTTGTGTTATAAATTGTTGAACCAGGGCCTTCAACAGTACAGTACCTTGTATGATACAGCTCCACTTGTGATGAGGTCCCTCTGGATCCTAATGTAATACAATTAATAAATCATTCTAACCTAGCCACTTGAAGTTATCTAACGAACACAAAAATATGCTCAGTCTCAGTATGTTTCTTTTTATTTAGATTTCTATTGTGTAACATGGTACAGATCATTGGTGACACGTAGGGGGTGCATGTGGGTGCACATGCACCCCCTGAGCGTGGCGGCACCCCCCCCTGTGAAAAGGCGCCGCCAACCTGCGGGTGGTTGCTGCTCGCCACCCCTTCCCACCTGCTGCCACATCGCCGGCGGCATCTGCGGGCGGTCTTCTGCGATCACTGCTGGCCAACGCTGCCAGTGGCACCTGTGAGTGGTTGCTGACCACCAGTCGATGTTTGCCACCCCCCGCCGCCACCAGTGCCACTGCTGCCTGCGGGAGCTCGCCGTGACCCCCCAGCTGCCAGGGGCACGTGGCGTTCATGGTACAGATTCTGATCTCTCTGACAGAGTGAAAATCAGAAAGAACTCCACAGGCGACAGTGCGATTACAGTATTTAATGGAGATAAAAATCTGGCCCATAATTTGCAAGAACTTTGGCATCACATTGGATCATAATTGCATATACTTAGATGTCATTATTTAGTTTCATAGCACACAGCTCTGGCATAAAGAAAGTGCAACTTCTGCTCTGCTATCCTATCGTTTCAAAGAGAACTATTAAAAATTCAAAACCAGGTATTATATTTAGGGGTTAATAAACAGCAGGCATATAATTTTATAGCTATGTTTTAATCTCACGTAAATATGATCTTCATTGCACCACGAGTGCTATTTATAACCAGTTTGAGAGTTCTTCCATAAGTATGCTCAGCCTCCTTCCTTGGGGAGGGACGCAGTGGAGCAGCAAGTGAACATCAGAGCCCGAAGAGAACAAACAGAACTAAAGATAATACACTCTCCCACAAGCAACAAGTCATAGAGCTATTAAACAGACTTCTCAATATCCCACAGTTTGTTACCTAATCCTCATCCTATTTTAATGAACCGATAAAGAGAAGGAACTCTAATAACCAAATGTAAATGGCACATTCCTGTGGTCCTCAAACTGGCTTCTGTCTCACACGACTAAACAAGACAAGCTGATTTGCCCGAGTCTGACGGGGAATGTGATTGCTGTCTATAAATATGTGAGGAGGGTAAACCCTGAGAGAGGGGAAAAAAGCTATTTTAATGGAAGGGCAGCATTAGCACCAGAACAAATGGGCCTAAAATGGCCATTAGTGTATTTAGAAGACTCCTAACCATTAGAGCAGGGAGGTTCAGGACCAGCCTTCTGGTAGGAGCAGCAGGAGCAAAATCCTGCTTCCTTTTAAGCTGGAGCTTGACGAGTTGGTGAAAAGGATGAAAGATCCAGGAAGCTTCTTCTCGTTCTGTGCTTCTGTTTGTCTCTTTTTCCTGCTCAAGATCACAGAGCATCCTCCTGAAGGGCCAGCAAGGTCTATAAGTGAATCTCTGTATTCACCTCCAATATTGAAACATTCTCAAAACCAGGCTTTTCCTTTTAGTTTGTTAACATTATCTTTGCTCCCACCTCCTAACTGTCCTTGCATCATCTGTGTGCATGTTGGGCCCTAAATTATTTTGTATGATATCAGCCCTGGGATCGATTTCTTAAAACAAAATACAGTCCAGCTCCCCCTGCCCCTGGTTTGTTGCTTTCTTCTCCAAGCAACTAGCTTATTTCATTAACACGTCACCCCAATGTTTTTCTTCTTATATTTTTCTGCTAATGTCCCTTGACTATGCTGTAACAGCCAGTATTAATTGAAAACTTTCTATTACCTTGCAATATGCCATAGAAGTCGCTGGGATTTTGAGTGTTGCACTGAGCACAGGTGATTTAGCAATGTAGTGATCCAGGTAGTTCAGTTATGCAGTTTGTCCTGTTGCTAAAAAGTATGGGACTAACTTCAAATATCCTTCCATAGAAATGAATAGTTCAATGCATTAAAAAATACAAACCATGGTAAGCAGTAGGTGCACCCTGACAATATATTCCTCCACGGCCAGAACTCATCCCATTGCCTTCTATCTTAATGATTGCAAATCTGATGACTTAACCATGACTTACCGGTATATCCTTCTCTTGGTTAGTTCATTGATCCACAGGGGAGGGGATATTTCTTATAACCCTCAAGGTCAAGCAGTGCGTGCATTTATAGCTCAAGACAGACATGTGAACCGTCTTTATTCCCGGGACAAGACTGAGCATGATGAGTAATAAGATTTGTTTTTCAGTTTGTCATAGACATTTGTCCAGTTTTCTCTCCAAACATAATCATGTAGTTGCCTTAGACATACCTTTGTAGAAGGATTTACCTCATATGTCTTCATCGGCTGTTTCTCATCTAAGTCTTCCATACGCTTTATTGTTTGTTTAATATTAATTTTGCATGTATAGAGAAAATTAGTTTTCAACTATGGTTCAGATTAGAGACTAAATGAAAGCCCAGGGCTAAGATTAAATTCAGTCATGCCAAACTGCATGAAGAGTGATGTTGGCACTTTGGCTTCTGACAAGGTATTTCGTGGAATTAACTGATCTTGTGAGACTTTTCCGCTCATAGGCTTGGAGTCACATGAGAATAGCTCTTCCGTTCGAATTTAAGCAGACTCATAAACTAAATGATTTCAGATCCAAGCTAGAAACAAAGCTGTAGACATGGTCTCAGAACCAGGGATTTGAAACTGAACCTTGCCTCCCCGTAGAACTTGATTGAGTTTGTATTAGACGTTCTGGTTTTGGAACATCTGTAATTCATGCAGCAGGTGCCATCTTTACAATGCTTCATGGCCAGTTTTGCAAAAGAGAGCCTGAAGCACAAGTAGGTTAAATGATTTTTCTCAGATTCATATGGGGTCTCGGTGTCAGCCCTGATGAAAACTAAGGGGTCCCTCGCTCCCAGTTCTGAGCTCTTCTCGTTAGACCTTGCTTCTCCCTAAATCATACAACTGTCATTTCTGCTACATTTACTTTCCCCTTTCTGTCTATATTGTGATTATTATTATATTCATCTTGCCTCGGGTATTATACTATTTGGTTATTATTAATTGCTATTATTATTACTGAGATGTATCAGATCCCTCGGTGTATAGTACTTAGCAAAGATTCTCTTTCCTGACCTTTACCACACGCTTTATGGAATAAAAAGAGAGAAACTACAAAATAGCGAAGACATTAAGACTCTGCAGGTGTTCTGAATGTGTTTAAATTAAAAACACACATACATTACTCATTAGAATAAGTGTTGACCTATACAGGAGACTGCAACATTTCAAATTTAAAATAAAGGCACAAGAGCAAATAGCTTGCAGCTCCTTGGTTCAGGTAGATTAAGGCTAACTGCAGACATTCAAAAAGCCCAAGGCAGAAGTGGTCTGAGTTTCTGCTTTACTCTAAGCACCCTAGGTTAGGTCGGGTGTGAACAGAATAGACGTTTGCCCTTTGGTGCATGGTGGGGAGGGCATGCAGGCTGCCTGCACTGGCCAGGACCAGCAGGTTGGGGACGCTCCTGCATGCCTCCCCACAAGCTGGCAGGGAATGCTGAGCCCAGCCAAGCAGCCGGCCACCCCGACCCACCAGCGTGGTCCCTCTTCTGCAGCCACTGACTGGCAGTAGCAGTGATGGGGAGGGGGGAATGGGGGCCTGAGCTCCAGCCTTCCCAGCACAGCGGGGGGTGGGCCTGCATGGTGGGGGCTTTCCCCCACTGCCCAGCCTGGCTGGTCAACGTGGCTCCTCTTCCCAGCCCCGCCACCCCACGAGCAGTCATCTGTCAGCAGCAGCGAGGTGGAAGGGGGGAGCGGAGGGCACCTACCCCCACCACATGCCAGCTGTCTGTACTGGCTCGGGTCTGGGGGGGGCAGGTCTGCACTGGGGGAGCCTCTGTTTCTTTCCTCACCCTGCTTTTTACATTTATCCCAAATGAAAGATAGGAATTGTGTGCACCAGCTTAACCCAGTCTAGAACAACAGCTCTTCTTGAGGGACTTGTCCAAGGTACTGGGAGTTATGGGTAAAAATAGAGGGTTTTACAAAGGAATATGACATTTGGAATGAAATATGTCTTTGTGACTGACAGGGAAAGCCACCTGAGCTAATCTCTGTTTATTGGGTTTCCAGTAGGGTTGTGCAAAACAGCACCATTTCATTTCAACTTCGGTTTCACCGTTTCGACGGGAAAGTGTTTTGTTCAGTTTTGAAGCACCGTTCTGTTTCGTTTCGTCAAAACTGTTTCGCTGTTTTGACGTTTTGCCCATAGGTTATAATGGGGAATCACAAAACTGCCTATAACTTTGTCATTTCTTGCCTGAACTGAATGAAAACAGAAGGTAGGGTAGCCCCTGCTGAGGCCACGAAGCCTGTGAGGTTTCAAGGAGATCGGTGCAGGGGTTTGGGAGAAACCGCACCGCAAGCTGCGGACAAGCAAAACCCGTGACGTGTGACTGTGTGTGTGTGTTAAGGCACAACTGTTTTTCCGTCCCTCCCCCAGAGCACTGGGATTGGCAGGGACCTCAGGGAAGGATCGCACTCACTGGCCAGCTACACAGTCAACATGAGAGCAGTCCTTCCCCGTTTTTTTTTCTCCCTCTCCTTACTTTCTGTTTCCCTGCAGGCAAGCCCAGCTCCGAAACTTGAAACATTGTAAAACGTTTCGAGTCCCCTTGTTTTGTTTCGAGGCTGTTTCAGAGCCTTTCATTTCATTTCGATTTCGCTGTTTCAAGGTCGAAACTGTGTTGAAACAAAACACCTGGCGAAATTTCTCACAGCCCTAGTTTCCAGGTTTTATGAAAGCCAATTTTAGGTTATTTTGCATTTTAGTGACAGGATTTTTAAAGTTAGTGAAGCATCAGTACCTGGTTAATTTGTCCGTAAGACTGATTAAGATCTAGTCTTTGAAATGCTGTTCATTTGCCTACCAGCACACTGGGAACAAAACAAAACCAGGAACAGATCACGTCTACGAGGCCTGTGCGAAGTGCCTAGTAATCACTTCGGATTCAGCCGATTTCGGGGGACAGTTATTCGATTCGGTGATTCGGTCGGGGGGGCTATCAGAGGTCCCCCCATGGTCCCCTTCCCCCTCCCTTGAGCCCACGCTCCCCCGTCCCTAGTACTTACCAGCTCGGAGTCAGCTGCAACTCCCTGCTGCAGCCACCGGGGACTGCCCGAATCATCAAAGCTCTCCAAATCTTTCCCGAAGATTCAGAGAGCTTTGAATTGATTTGGAGCTTTAAATTGGTCCCGATTTGATTCGGATTTGGAGATTCAGCCACTGAATTGGGCCAAATCTCCTCTGAATTGAATCACCACCCAAAGTTTCGCACAGCCCTAACGTCTAATTCCCTGCTTGAGTCCAGGGTGAGAGCTTCAGCTCTGCCTCTTGAACCTTATATTGACCTATATTATCCAAGAACTCAGAGAAGGAAGGAGACTGCCCAGTGGTTTTCAACTTACCAGATCTCTAACCCTCTTCCTCTGGGGGCAAGGCAGAGGGAGTAGCAGTTTCACAAAGGAGTGGAAGGTGTGTGGGGAGTCTCAGCTCTTACCTATATGGTTTCTAAATGGAAGTTAGAGTTGTAGGGCCTTTGGCCAGCTAAGAGCCTAGCTCCTCTCCTTAGTTGTGCTGCAAATTGTTCCTGTGCTGCAAATGCATGTCAGCTTCCTCTCCAGGGAAAAAAAACAGGTGTGAAACAGTGATGAGGTGAGTGCTAGTGGCCTCAGTTATTGCCATATTGTGGCATTGTTTTTTCTCAAAGGTATCTGGGTATTCCTTCCTGGCTTTTCCCCTTTCTGATGGCTGCACTTCCTTCAAAGCTGCAAAACACCATCTGTGCAGTTGTCATGTGGAAAGGCCTCCGCCTGCTCAGAGAAGGAAGCATCCGCAGGCTGCATCAACTTGGTAAGCTTACTATGCCTGGCAGCAGTGCCCTCAGCCATGCCGTGCTCCCTCGGGTGAGCTGTATCTTTAAGCAGCAGCAACAGCAGAGCTGTGTCCACATGGCACCACTGCGAGTTAGCACGGGGCAGGCTAATGGTCACTGTCACTCAGAAGTGCTCATTTGTCTGCCTACCACACTGCCAGGACAGAGGCACACTGCTTCCAGATTAGGAGCAATCTGCCCAGATCAGCACCCTGGCTCAGTAAGTTTGTTCTTTAGACGGAGCCTCAGCAGCTCAGCCCCTCCTCATTCCTGCCTGTAAGTGCACACCCACCCACTAAGCACATGGCTTTTATCATGGGCTAACGAGGCAAAGTTTGTGAGATGTCTGCAATAATATAATTAGCACCTCAGTGAGCAGCCCTCATTAAAAACAAGAGCGCACAGGGATAACATGGGCTGTGTGTACATGCTCTGTGCTTCTTGGAAAAGTGGAACTCCTGCATCCTTCTGGCTTTTCACTCTTGCTATATTTATTAAACTAATTACCATGTTTTTAAACTGGAGAGCTGGATTCTCCTTTAGTCTGAGCCTTCATGAATTCCCTTCCACTGCCTCAACTTACTCATCTGCTCCATAGCTACCAAGGAAAAAGACACAGCTGCGCCCATTCCAAGATGGGGAGTCAGGGTCAGGGAGAGCCTGGGAGAGAGGCAAGTGGCTGGGCTGGCCAGCAGCACTGCGCTAAGGTAATGTAGCCATCCCAGTACAAGATACACAGTCGCTTCCTTTTTAGAAAACACCTGTTTGTTTGGGATATAAGCTCTCAGATCAATGGTAAAACTTGATTTCTCTTGCATTTGTTCTTTTCATGGTCCCATCTCACTGTTTTCCCTCCATCTTCGTTGACCCTGATGTATCTCTAGGTATCTTGTCTACTGTCTTTATACTGTTATTTCCCATCTGTTGTGCTTTCCTCTGCAGTGTAACAACTGTTCCTTCCTTTCCTTTCCTCCCACTCCATCACCTTCCTCACACCTGTGTTGTGGTCTCTCTTTCAATCCCCACGTCCCACTTCCCTCCACACCCTTCCCCATCCCCACCAACTCTTTGACTGTCTGTCTTCTCCCAGCTATGTTCCTCATTCCCAGTCTTTTTGAATTCTCCCCTCTTGCAGCGTCTCTTATTTCCCCCCACCACATACACATACCCATACACATGCGTGCGCTTGCACTCTCTCTCTCTCTCTCTTCCTATGCCTGTTCGCCCATCCCCACACTGGCGCATACACACCCTCCCCTTCCAAAAGCTCCTTTTTCCTCTTTCCCCACCTTACTCCAGCTGCAGAGTTCAGTGAAGTGTCTGTGTGTCACCTGGGTCCATGGGCCCTCCTGAAGTGTTGATGGAAGAACTTCAGCATCTGTGGAGGCCACACTAGTGGCAGCATAATGTGGGCTCACCAGCTGCAGAGGGGCTCTGTTCGGGCATGCCTGTGGGAGGATGGCAGTAGGGATAGGACTCTAGTGCTAAGTATTGGCCTAGCACAGCTGGTGGCCAGCGTGACAGTCCCTTGCCCGACTCACCTGCCTACGGTGGCACGGATGCATGGAGCCCATGTGGCTGAGTTGGCACCGTGCCAGCCAGAAGTGCACTCTTGATTAGCCTGGAGCCCCAAGGTGATGGGCCAAAAGGGTGCCGGAAGGGGGTAAGAGGGAATGGCAGCCGAGGGACAGGAAATGGGTCTGGCTATTCTCCCCACTGCTGAAGAATGGAACGCTCTCCTTGGTGCTGGGGAAAGGAAGCAGGCACAGGCCAGGTGCATCGCCACGTAATAGCTGAGCCTCACCTGAATAGGAGCTAGCTGCACCTCACCTGAAGGAGGCTCGTGGGGCTGCAGTGAGTACGGTGCCCACCGGGAGCACCAAAGAAATACTGCGGCAGGTCACCAGCCCAAGGGGCACAAGGGGCCCAATAAGAAGACATAAGGCCTGGAGTAACTTGTACCCCAAAAATGGGGAAGAAGCTGGGGGCAGCAAGGCACCAGTGCCCTGCCTGGCTGCCAAGCTGAGCTGTTTTGAGTTTATTTTATCTGTTTAGTTGTCATTCTTTTATGTTCCTACATTAACCCGAGGCAGGACAGACCCAAACTGCAGCCTAACACTGTGGGGGCAGCCCGTGTGACAAATGCCTCCGATGTCTGAACAAACAGCAAAAACACCTGAGTGGAAAGGGAAGGGGTGTAGGGGAGAAGGTGTCCTACAGAAGACGCATCTACAGTCACATCCAGCTCACACAGGACCACTGGATCACATCCAGGCAAGTACAGGGTCATTTTGGCACATCAAGTCATGGCGGGCAAGCAGGCCAGGTGTGACATAGCCAGGGGCACAGGGCTTGCCCATGATGCTGGGGCAGCAGTGCTGGGTGTGAGCCTCTCACAAACAGCAGCAAGGGAAGGGAAGGGAAGGAAAGGGAGGAAAAGGCCCCCTGCACCCCCAGTTGTCTGTGCCTCTGGTAAAAAGCTTGTTAGTTGTGTGCTGGATGGTGAAGGTCCACTGTGACCCCCTGCATGTAGGCTGGCCCAGGTCTGGCCCTGAGCCCTCAGCCCCGCATTCAGCCTCCATGGGTTCTGCAGGGCAAGGCTCCACAGCCTAGTGATATCAACAGAGACTGTTCTTTGGAAAAACATTATTGGAAAAAAACCAACAACCTAATGAAATAAAAAAACCTGGATGAATATTGCCACATTTAACTTCCCTTTCTTAGAAACAGCAGTAAGAAGAGTCAATAACTTGGCTGGCACCCGGAGAGGCCTCTGAAATGCTTGGGAAAGTTGGAGATGCCAACTCCCCCTGCCTAAAACTGCTGCTCTGAGAACTTTCTTTGCAGAGCAGGGAGCACTGTGGATCGCTCCTCCCTCTCCCCGCCCCCTCCTTCCTTCCCCTGCCCACTCCCTGGGCAGCACAGTGGTCAGGGAAGGGCTGTCGCTTGATGCTAGGAAGGGGGCAGGACCTGCGTGCTGGTATTCAGCAGTTCTGCATTTGCATCAAAGGGGAGCAGGCTGTAGGCTGTGAGGACTGGGTGACGCAGAGGATCTCAGCTATGAGGCCGGGCAGGCAAGGTAAATCTTCTGCCTGGTCTTGGACTTGGAGCTGTGCAGCTGCTGAGGCTACCTGGGTGCTTTCTGGCTTGAGGATAGAAGTCCCTTTCTTTGCTTGCTGTGCTGTCCCTGGGCTCTGCTCTCACCTGCGTGCAGAGGCATTTGCAAGCAGCCAGTATCACTAGGGAGCAGAATGGTTGGTTGTTTTTTTTTCAAACCAAGAGCAGATTTATAGTCTGGTTTCCTGTCAGATCTTTGCATTTTCCTCCTTCGCCCCTCCCAGCCTCTGACACACTTTTTCTTACTTTCTGTGTCGCCCTTTGTTCATTCCGACACTGGTGCGTTTGCCTCCTGAGTCTCTCCATTCCCCCCTCTCCTCTCTCCACCCTTGGCTCTTCAAAGAGTCCTGGCCCTTTCCCTTGCACGGCTCACCTGGAGCTCCTGGGGAGGGGAAAGGACGAGTGCATGGAGGCGACCTAGCAAGCTTCACCCTGCAGCAGCTGCAGCCCAGCCGCGAGCTCGGTCACTCATGAGCACCCAAGGTAAGGAGAGCGGCCCAAAGGCCAGCACCACCCCACTGGCAGCGGGGACAGCACCTGCCTGATCCTGGCAGCTTCCAGTTTCACTCTTTTTTCTTTGTTAATGTCTTTGCTCGCATCTGTGCAGGCTCCACAGGTCTCGTTCCACTCTGCAGACACAGATACTTGAAGCCCGGGTTGCAGAGAAGGAGCGAACAGGCCCACAGTCGTAGGGGCAAGAGCTTAACAAAATGTCACAAGGGGTGAGGAGGAAGGGGAGGAAAGTGGTTGGCTCGGGCTCCCCATGCGTTGTCTGCTGGGGGCTCACGCTTTTCCTAGGAAGCAGTAGCACCTTTCTGAACATGTTCTCCCTGCGTACTGCTTCTTCCCACTTCCTTGGCTCTGCCTCCTTTGGCCGCGGTGTGTCTCTGAGTAGCTTCTCACCACCTTTTTGTCCATTTTCCATTAAGCTGCATCGCTGATTTAGTTAGTCTATAAAGTGCACCTCTATCTTGACCTCAGAATATCCCGGCTAGCTACCTCTCCACCACATGCATAATTGTTCACCCTTCCCCCTCTGTGATTTCCTCCTTTTCTCTCTTGCGTTCCCCTTTCCCATCTCTTCAGTGGCTTCTCACATGCACTCCCACTTCCTGCCCCCCATCTCTCCCCCACGCTGCTGCCCGCTCTGCAGAACACCCTTGCACCACTTCTGGTGTCTCCCCCCAGAATACCACCCTGCCATGCTCCTGCTGCTTCCCTGCATCCCCATCCTCACTTGCAGCATCTGCTCAGGAAGCTCCTGCCCCGTGATAACCACTGGCACATGCCTGCAGGCTCCTTCCAGCTCGCACTCATGGGGCCACCCCCACAACCCATCGTGCACAACAAACAGCCTCCCGCCACCCCCACTTTCTCTCACACCGACACACATATGCGGCCTTCTCATACCTCCCTTATCTCTCACCTCCCTTAACACGCCAGAGCCACATCTCTGCTCACATTTGCACGCCGGTGCAGCCTCTGATACGGCTCTCTCCCCACAAGTGTTCTGCTTTCCCCCCAGTTTCCCTCTGTGTCCTTCGTCCTTCCCAGGTCTTTCCTCCCACTTGTCTCCAAGGTCTGACCTAGTCTCTCTATCCATTTTCCCCATCTTGCCCATCCCCAGGCTTCTCGCTGTTTGCTCATTTCTCCATTGGCTTCCCCAGATTTTTTGCAGCAGTTTCTCTCCTGTAGCTCCCACTATAATGTACTCCTGAGGCTGCCCTGCTTTTGGGGATAGGAGCCCACGGGGAGGTTGCTCAGCTGTAGGCTGTCTCAGGCTGTCTCAGCATCCCCACTGATACTTGCAGAGGAGCTGGAGGAAATGCTGCAGTGTTGGTGCTTCCTCTTTCCTTTGCAGGTTCTGCTGGTTGCAGCAGGGCTCAGAGCTCAGTGTTTGGAGTGGGTGGTGGGCAGATGAAGGGAATCGTTTAGTGCAAAATGTCCTGGGAAAATGGTAAGAAGAGAGGAAGTCACTTCCTTCTGCCACTGACCAAGAAATGTTTCAATAATATAGAAACTAGAAAGTGACTTCACTGTATCTTGGCCTCTCTATACTCTATAGAAGAGCTTCTGCTCTCTTCACCTCCAAGAGATTTTGGTCTTGTTAAATCCCTTGGATTATCACATCCCAACGGTGAAGGCTTTCCTTACTAAAGCAGTGGCATGGGCAGCACTCTTACAAAAACCTTGTAGCAGTTCAGCTTTGGAGAGCCCACCTGTTTTCTTCTACACTGTTTTGCTTAGTCTCAAAGATCTAGATACAGGAGTAAAAGCTACACCCAGTGACACCAGCTGGTGTGGTCTCCTGAGTTACGCTTGCAGTTTTAGGCTGGATTCTGGCTAAGAAGAAACCTCTTCAATTTGACATCTTGAAGGTTCGTACTCTATAACCCAGACTATTTCAGGTTAAGACAGTGACGATGCATAGGGTGCGCACGGGGGTGCATGTGCACTCCCTGAGAGCGCTGGTGCACCCCCTGACAGGCTACGCTCCCCACTTAAAAGGGGGTAGAAGAAAGAGCTTCTGTAGCTGCAGGACAAGATAGGCACAAGAGGACTTATAAATAGGCCAGGTGATACCAGGACACTGGCTTCTGTGAGTGTGAGGGTTTCCTCTGATCCTGTGTTCCTGTGGTTGAGAAAGGACAAACCAGCCACTCTTTAACCTGCTGCCCCCGGTCTATTCTTGTCTTGGTTCAGACAGGTCCTCAGTGCCTAAGATATCAATCTCCTCTGGTCATGGGCAGTACTTTCACTGAAGTTATTACGGTTGCATGGTCATAAGGGACCTGATTTTTGGCCTCTTACATTGTGCTTAATAAGTAACATGTGTGTGATAGAGATTTGGAAGTGCAGCAGAGCAAGAAACATGGGGCCTGATCTTGCACCTCTGAAACCATGAAGGGCAAAATCCTACCTTTCCTAACGTCTGTGGGAAATTGCCATTGATTTCAGCGGTACTGTGTTTCCCCTATGGATTGCTGTGGGTACTGGCTTGGGTCCACAAGATGCTACCCTTTTTTTGCTGAGTTTGATAGTGCTTGTTCCTGTTCAGTACAAATGATGGGATTTTCACAGGTGTGCTTGCAAAACCAGCTTTAGGCTCTTCCCTCCCCCCACCACATATTCTCTCACTAATGCTGCCTTTGCCCTCCTGCCTGGGTCAGTAGCTTTAATGGGGATGAACCTTTTTCAGGAGGGTAACCTTTCTGCTTATAATTTGTTCAAGGACTCTGGAATTATAATAGGTGCTGTCAGATTTATATAATTGGTATCTGTGGCACAGATCCAATGAGTAATAAGAGAGTCTTCATTCTGGCTTCTTCAGCCACTTTTTTCATTCCCTATGCCCCCTTTCACTTAATGCCTTGCAGGCAAAAAGGGAATACAACGCATGCCTGTCTATTTAAACCCCAGTTTTGGCAAAACTGGGTTATGCCCATTTCATGAATTTCCTGCATTTAGCCAGTGAAACACTTCTTGCTGGGGCATTGTCATGTGGGATTCAGTTAAATGTGCTTTTCAAACTTTGAATCAAAGCATCTCTCACCCTCCGTATTCTCCTGCCCAATATCTGGGCTGCAGAAGTGACATAATTTAGTGAGTACCATAACCTGCCTTGAATCCACATGTGAAACTATTTGCTGAAAACAATGGGGTGTTTGCATTTCAAATGTCACTGGCAGGTACAGCCCCTACATTTTTCATATGAAGAGCTTAGTACATTTTATAAAGCACTTGTTCTTGTTATAAAAGTCATGCTGAATCTAATCTGCCATCTGAGGCATCAGTTTGTAGTGCCATCTCTTTGAGAGTCTGTTTAGTAACTCTACAAAAAAGAGGAGTCGTCACTAAAAAGTCATCAGAAACGCGAAACGCTGTTTTCTGTCCTACTTTGATTGTAAGAACAAATATACATAGCACTACGCACTCGTTACTGGAGATGCAGTTTACTGTGGTGTCAGTGAGTGAATCTGTGTAAAGCGAAACTGGTTAATATTGACACACGCCTTGGGTTTGATCCCTCCGGTCAGTTTAGTTCTCTACAAAGATACTTTGTGGGTGTGCAAGTGCCAGGGAATGTTGTGAGCTCTGTTCACAAACAACACTTTCGAGCACACTGGGTAGTGTTGGGGTTAAAGATCATAAACACAAAAAGTACTTTTTCTGTGTGAAAAGCAGAATTTGCACCTCATCCAAAACACACTGAAGACTCCCACTGACCTTTGTAGGTACAGGTCATTTACTGGTGAGTTTTCATTTTCAGTAGAAATTAAATGTTTAAAACTTTTGCTTTATGCCTATGGTAAGGTTGTATGGTAGAAGATACAGAAAAGCGGTTAACAGTTAATAGATTATTTTGTATGCACATGCAATTTGGGAGAAAGCAGAGGGGAAACAGTCTAGCATTTCACATACTGCTAATAGATATGGCTGTGTCTAATAGATTTCTGGATTTTTTTAATGGCTTTCCAGATTTGTATCTGGATTTCTGCATGTTTTTTTAATAACTTCAAGTGGAAGAGGCAGTTTCCTAAAGGTGTGAAGCAGCAAAAAAAGAAACCTTTGCAATATTTTGTCAGGCAAATTCTGAATCCTGAGCACAAGTAAACTGGGAAAACACCTGAAGTCAGTTCAACTGTTTTTCTCTAGAGCTATACCGAATACACTTCATTTCTGAACTGCACTGCAACTGATGCGTGAATATTCTTCTCTTGATCATCAACTGAAAAATATTATCAATGTTATAAGATCTTTGCTCAGGTTTGTCTTTTAGCTCATCAGTCAGGACTCTTCTTACTGTTCCCTTTTGGGGCAGCAGCAGGCTGAAGCATGAGGTCTGCATTTTTAAGGACCTGGGATTATCTCCTCCCTCCTCGCAGTGCATGATGGGCCCTCCTCATTGGGCAGCTCCAGGATTTTGAAAAGGGGGATACAGATGCTGTGGCACATCATCACATAAAACACAACACACATTTTTCTCCAGTTAAAGAGAAACTAGATGCTTTACTAATATGCTAGGGAGCTAGCACTATAGTATTCAGTTTAAGATGAAAGCAAAAACAAATACAACTAGGGGAATGTGCACTAATTTGCTAGATTACACATAAAGTTTAAACAAACAAACTAGGCAAAAATAGTCAAAATTGTCAAAAGATATTGCATCATCAGTCTTGTAGTCATGATCATGAAATGTGTATCTCTTACTTGGATTCATCAAGCAAAACTAGCCTTCTTGTGTATCTTGATAGTGCCTCTAATACTTCACTGTCAGCCATTTCTACACCTGAGTTTATATTACCACACCTGAGTTAAGTCTTCTAGCTAGAGGAAAGTCTGCCATGCTGTGAAATAGGAGAGAGACATTACCAGGAATGGCTAACAGATGGCAAAATTGCAGAAGAAAGGATAGTTTGAGTAGCAGAACGTCAAGACCATTAGAAAGGACAGAGTGCCATTAACACCTGTGGAGGGGAGAGAGATTAGCAGGAATCACGGAGATGACAATGAGTCATGAATTCAATTGACTGTCTGAGCAGACCCTGAATAGAAATGCAGCTGTCCCTCCCAATAGTTGGTTTTAATGTCTGGGTAGGAGTAGGAATTAAAGTGGGGTGCAACTGCACCACTGCAAACCTCCTCCCCTATATCTACCTCTGACCCTCCTTTAAACACTGCTGGTGTATCTTGGTCCTGAACAAGAGCAAGCTCTTCCATACTAGACTATTGCCTTCCCACAGCAGCTCAAGTCTGCAACCTCTGTTTATTGGCTTCTCCTGAACAAAGTTGTAATTCTGCCAGTCCTCAGTGGCTTTCTAATTGGGATAAAAATTCCTATCCAATTCATTTCACTAATGACCTGTGCCAACTTGGACTACACCAGACTGTGCTTTTCCACCTTCTTTACCATTATTAGGCTGCTTTTTTTTCTTTTGGTTCATTGTTTATAGCTTCCCCTGATATGTATTACTTTTCCCTTTTCCTTGTCCTCCCACTCCAGTCAAGAAGACAAGGCAGTTATACTTCCTTAACACTGTTCTGTTCAAGAGAGGTTTGCTTCTTGCCAGTGACATATTCTTAGCTAGATACATTTCAAGCAGTCTCTTAATTACTAGTTTGCTGTCGTATTTTTTCCTTCTGTCTTTTATTCTACTTTTTTTACGGTATTGGTGCAATGTGAAACAAAAAGCATTGAGACTCTTGCCACAGGCCAGAAGGGCTGTATTTTTCATCTGCTTTACTTGTTAGAAGAAATGAAGGAGCCTTGTGTTTCCTGTAGGGCTGGAAACACTGAATCAGGTTTTGGTTTTTGTTTTATTCTGAAACTCTCTGGGCAGAAGGGAGTGGGGCTTCTGAGGCATCTCCATGGGAAGTGTTACAGAGCATGCTGGGGTCCATGTGATTTCCCTGAATCTGCTGGGGTTAGGGACAGCCAAGGCAATCTGTTGTGTTGGCTTAGGTACTGCTGACAAGTACATCCCAACACTGCTGTTGAAGTCAGAGCAGTTGCACAGGTGTGAGCTAGAAAAGCTTCAGCTCTCCACTTGAAAGGAGCAACTGAAATATTATAGAATAGTGACTCCACGTCTGGAGTAGAAATCAGCCCTAAGAGAGGCTTGTCCTGTTGACATAAGATGCTGGCTACAGGCTCGGACCCTCTCTCTGTAGTCTGGAAATCGCAGGGCCTTCCGGTTGCGTTAGTATGCCATTGCAATGCACAGTCCTGTGCTGATGATAATGCCCCAGCCGGAAGCTATTTCAGCAGGGCCAACATTAGGAAAATGGCATATGAGCCTGTGAAGTTGTAGATGTTGCCCACCCTGCATGAGATCTTGGCTTAGGCCGGACAGTGCACGCAGATCTGTCAGGTCACAGTAGCGGTCATTGGATCATCCTCCCTAGAACGTCGAAGGTGGCTTGCAAATTGGATCCTTGCTGGAGACTCGCACTTCCTTTCTATTCTCGCCCACCACTTGTCATCTTCTCTTTATCTCCATTCCTCTTTTCTCTTTTGCTTCTCTCCTCCTCTCTGGTCCTGGTGATCTTGCTCCAGTTCTGTCCCACGTGTGCTAGCCTCACTGGATGAGCAATGATGACTAACATCCTTTTCTCCGCCCGAGGATGCTTTTGGGCTTGGGACGCAGGTCACTTTCACTCTGCGGCTGATGCAGAGGAGATTGAGGTGAAGCACTGAACACAGCAAAGGGACGGCATAAAAACTAGGGCAAAAGCAAAAGCAACAGGCCGCTCCGCTCTCATCAGGCTCCCAGACGTCCCTGGCAAAGCAATTCTTTTATCTGGGGGACTATCTGGGGCTCTTGTCTTTGTCTGGAAAGTGATGTGTTTCATCTCTTGTGGAGAACTCGCTCTTGCTGCATGAAATTGGATCCAGTGGGCTGAGCTATAAAGCTGTTTGGAAAATGAACTGCAACATGGCTTGTTAAAAGCTCCTCTGTAAGAGACCAAAAAGGTAAAGTGGTTATATTGCTTATACCTGCAAGTAGCCATGCGCTTTAACAGAATCGCCCTTTTTGGATCGTCAGAAATCTGACCACCGTGATTCTTGAGTTTTTCTACCAGAGCAAGAGAGGTCCTACATGCTCGAAATAGGGGTGATTTCAGTCGGATTTGGAATGGAACGATTGTCAGGTCGCTATTTATGGTAATGGTGAAAATTGGTCACTGGTGGAGGAGCCAGGAAGTTTGCACCTTATATTTCTGACTGTTTGAAGCTGCTTGGGGCTAACTGCCCCGTCCATGTGGCTATCTGTTCCACGGGCTGATAATATCACCACTCGCCCAAAAGATAGCAGTCATGCTGGGTGCCCCAGGTTTCAGGTGTTCAGTGAGAGGCACTTGGGGCCTCCCAATCCCAAATGAAGGCAGTGGCGTTGCTGGTACACCAGCATGCTGCAAATGGTGCAAAGTTGTCACCCCCAAAACTGAGGTACCTGAAATCAGTAGCCACTTCTAAAGCCTCAAACCTCCATTTTAAACGTGGCTATTTGAAGCAAACAAGGGGCATGTTGCATTTGGGATAAATGTGCCTTGTTTCTTTTGTTTTTCTGATATCCAGGTTTCACGTATCTGCATTTTCACCTACCTCATTTATTTCAATGAGGCTTTAGGTTCCCACATGCTTAAAAGTCACTTCTAACAGTGGGATTTCTGTGCCTGAAGTTTTGCAAATTTCCACTTTGCTCGTTTGTGTCTTATATAAATCTTTAAAAACCTTTAAAAAGGCAAAGAAAAAAATGAACGGGGAAAGGTAGAGCTGTGATGCAAATGAGTTTAAAGAAAATATCCTAAGGAAATTTATAGTTAACGCTATCATTGCATTCTTACTTCACTACATCGTACCAGGGAATTGTAAGGATGTCAAAGCATGATTAAGTAGCATAACACTTGCTGTACTACCTATACATTGCCGGGCAAGTTAAGAATGGTGTGTCAGGAGTAATTGTGAGTTTTCTGGTTTTATTGGCTTGTGTCACATCTCTAGCATTACTTGAATGTAGTTTGGGATATATTGGATATTGAAGTGTTCTCTTATGATTCCCCATGGCTGGTAATATTTTGCATTGCAGCTTTCCTCTCTTCATGTGCCACATTATCCATTACTGTCACCAGTCCTGCCAGTGTGTCCTTGGAGAGGTTTCTTAATGGAGCTGTCCTGGTTAAAGAAATTCAATGTGATTGAGCTGCAGCAAAGAATCAAAATCCAAATATCTGAAGGGGATGAAAAATACCTGGCTATTAAAGTATATTGGTTATTTATTACCAGCAGTAGGCAGGAAAATATTAACATGTAAAAAACTGCATATTAATCACTGCTGTCGAGTGGAAACCAACCTGAAAAGTCACTTCTATCTTTGTTAGCTCCTTTTTCCTTATTCCTGGTGTATTATCTCTCTTCCAGGTGTCCCTCACCCAACACCCTCAGTTGGTAAGAAACTCTGAGCAGGCAGGCTACAAGAGCGCAAAGGGCTAATTCTAGAGGAAGGGATGGCCAAAATAGGGCATGTAATTTTCTTTACTTTTCACTTGCTGAAATCTGACTTGAGCTACTTTCTGTAGGGACGAAAGTGAAGAAAGGACCAAGAAAATGACTCATTTCTAAAGAATGCTCCTTGCCTTTTTTCATCTGGGTTCACATACTCACCTGATCAGAAGAAAAGTCTCCACTGAGAAATAGAGGGCACTGCAGTGGTTAAAACACAGTATCTCAGCTAGGACTGTGCAGAGCATCAGTCCCTGATTCAATTTGGCGGAGATTCAGCCTGATTCAGTGGCCAAATCTCCAAATCCAAATCGAATCAGAGAACCCTTTAATCTCTGTGAGTCAAACTAGTACCCTCCGAATCGATTCAGAGAGATTTGGAAAGATTTGGACATAGACACAGCTTTAAATGTTTTCTCTACATACCTCTAGGTAGCAGGGGCTCATGAGTGTTGTGATGCTGGGGTGCATGGAGCGTCCCACAGAAGCACGGGGGGCTCCCCAGTGCGCTCGGCAGCAGACCCAGAAGTGGACCAGAAGCACTTCTTGTTCATTTCTGGGTCCACTGGAGAGCTTACCGGAGGGGGCCCCCCCATCTCCCCGGATCAGTGACGGGTGCCTCCTGGTTCTGGGGGGCACCCAGGGTCCCCCCTCAGCCAATCACTAGGCTGGGGCGGGGGGGAATCACTAGGCTCCCAGCGCGTTCCACAGTGGACCCAAAAGTGGACTGGAAGTACTTCCGGTTCACTTCCAGGTTTGTCACTGAGCATGTGGAGGGCCCCCCCGCACTCCTGTGGGATGCTCCATGCACGCCAGCATCACAGCGTTCACAAGCTGCGCTGGTACCTGGAGGTATGTAGAAAAAACTTTTAAAACTGTGTCTGTGTCCGAATCGCTGATTCTCCGAATTAGCATCGAACCTTCAGATTCAGATTTGGCCGAATCGAATCGGGGACAGTGATCCGAATCAATAAATCAAAGCACAGTGCCTGATTCGGGCTGAATCTGAATCCAAATCGAATAGGGCCCGCTTCATACACCACTAATCTCAGCATCACAATCTCATGGTTCCATTCCTGGCTCTGTGGGCACAGACAGAAATTACATTTGTGGTATTATTGGTCTCTGAAAGTGCTCTACAGCCATGCTGTGACATGTGGACAGCTGCAGAGTGCTTTCAAAGTGGCTGATCATGCGACAAATTAACCTTCATGTAATGAGGGATCAGATGAAAGCGCTCCACTTTGAAGCACCTTAGGGAACTTCTGTTTCCTAGGGTCAATCCATCACATGATAAGCCCTGCCCCGCCCCTGGTGCTGTCTGTGGGAAGGGAGGGGGGAAAAGAGAGGGAAAGTGAGTTGTAGGCTGGGGTTTGCCTGGCCTAAGCTAGAGGGGAGTGGGTGGATTGGAGCCCCCTGCCCCATGCCTCGCCCACCACCTTTCTCCTCCAGCTCAGGCCAGGCAAGCCCCCTCCCTTCCTGCAGATAGCACCGGAGTTGGAGTGGTAGCTAAGAGAGAGAAGCTACCAGCTACCAGCTCTGAGAAGCTGTCAGTTGAGTGGAGGAGGCAGGCTCCTCCACTCAACTGACACCAAAGTGGAGCTCAATTTTTCCTTCACATCTCCAACTCAATAGGTGAATGTCTGTTGGGTCAGGGGAGCCACTCTAACTCATGGCACTTTAGGTAAAGCACCATAAGTTAGAGTGGGGGGCCTGCATATCAGTTAGCACCTGTGACACACGGCAAGTCACTTACCCCCACTGTTCTTGTGACTATCAAGGTATAAAATAGACATAATATATTAAGATCTGGTTATTTGTCCATGGGATAATTCACCACCATGGCTGGTTTACATTCGCTTTTGTTCCAATTCCTTGCCAGTGCACTTCCCTCTATTATGATTTTCTGGTAATTAGTCACTACTGGATAATTCAACATTATTTGCATCTCCCTCATAGCGGTGAATTAAGCAGAACTTACTGTCATAATTACGTGTGCTTTAGGGCTGCTGTGAGAAATGGGTGATGTTGGTAAGACACTTTGATTCTCCAGGGAGATGTAATCTGTGAACAGAACACCTGGGAAGTCCTCGGCAGCCCCAAGCCTCCTCTGTAACCGTTTCCCCTGGGTGGAAGGTTATTTGTTCTTAGCCTCTGTTTTCCATTCCTGACTGTAAGAACTGCCCCTAGTTACGTCATGTTGCTAGGCAATGGGTGCTTCATAGAACATGGGGTTGGGTCAGATAGTGCATCTGATGCTGCAGCCTCATTCCTTGATGTCCAGCTTTCAAGACAAGCCCTCAAGACCCAGCAAGGGACGTTGTACCCACCCCCATAGTTACCAACCTGGTACCAGAAATGCCCATCTGCTCTCTAAAAGATATTGGCATTTACAGCACTGGTTATGGGACCAGCACAAAATGGCTTCATCTGCTTCCATGTCCTGCACCTGTAGAGAGGATTGGATCCAATGACTCTTGGAGCCCCTTCCAGCCCTAGGGCTCTGTGCTTCTATGGGCAATCCAGGAATTGCTCTAGCATCAGTCCTGTAAACACATCCGCCCACAGCAATGCACATCAAGCCATTTCAGTTTTGATATAGGTGGGAAGTGCAGGTTTTGTGGTTGCACTCATTCACTGGCCTTTTCAGTGCTCACCCACTTCTCAGTGACCAAGTCGTACGAGTTAAGGCTGACAGATACGGCATTGTTCAGCCTAGAAAAGAGAAGACTTCGGGGGGATTTGGTGGCAGCTTACAAATATATCAGGGGTTAGCATCAGGGGCTAGGTGAACAACTATAATTTCACCAAAGCACCCCAGGGGTAAAACCAGGAGCAACTGTCATAAATTCCTAGAAGAAGGTTTCAGACTGGATATAAAGCAAAACTTCTTCATGCTTTGTGTGACCAGACTCTGGAATAGACTCCCAGTGTGGGTGGTGCAGGCACCTATCCTGGAGATCTTGAAAAGGAGACTGCATGCACACCTTGCTGGGGTTATTTGACCCCAGCAGTCTTTCCTGCCCAGATCAGCGGGCCTGGACTCAATGATCTCATGAGGCCCTTTCCAGCCCTAAACTTCTGTGAATTTGTATAATGGCTTTCTGCGCTTCATCAAGGCATCTAGTCGGAGAGCTTTCAAAAAACCCTTGGGTATCTTGAGTTTTGCACTCGCCTCACATGACTATGGGTACTGTTGTGCAGAAGTCTGGCATTTGCATACACCCAGCTGTATGCAAACAGATTAGCAAGAGCCTTTGTTCCAGGACCAGCCCAATAGATGAGCTGGTAGAATAGTGCACAGAGGGCATACCGTTTCACCCGGGGATGCGTGCACCAAGCTTTGATTGAGCTAAAATTTTTCACTGAGAAAGAAGACAAATGGGGACCTTTCTCAGTTCTTCTTTTAAGAGGGTCTTTCTAATTCTCCCCATCCTAATTCTGAAAATCCCCCGCAGCTCTCTGAGCCTTGTCAGGTTTGTTGGTCAGCCACAGGAATGTAACATAAGCTGCTGTTCCACTCCTTGGGTGAATGAGTACATTTCTTCTGGACAGCTCAACCCATGTGCTTTTGGACTGGAGTCTTGAATTCAAGCCTGCTCTTTCATCCCTTCATTTCCAAAGCATGCTGCACCATCTCTCATTTTCCTCCATACTTTGCCTGCCAGTGTTTCACGTTGGAGCGATCACTACCAGACAGCACAAAGCACCCTTCCCAATTCAGAGAGGAATTCCTGAATGCAACACATTTGTTTTAAAAGAGCTGAAGTTGGGTGTGGAGGGAGCAGGAGTTAAAACAAGTTGCTGCATAACAGTTGTTTTGTTTCATGCTTGAAGTTTCCTCCCTTTGCCCATCTTCTCAGTCTCATCTTCCATGGTGACTTCGTTTGCAGCGAGCTGCTAATTAAATTTCATATTTATGATTAGAAAATAAAATCATTGGACCTTTTTTAAATAGATTTTTATGAGTTTTGGCTCAGGCAGCTGAGTCAGCAGTAGAGGGTCTGCAAAGCTGAAACTTACCCGCTTTCATAGGGAAGATAAATAGAACAAATAATGACGGAAGGAGTCTAATCTAAAATCCCATATAGTTTCTACACTATATTAGTTTTTGAGAACAAGAAAAACGATTCTGTGTTTGCTCTTCTCAGAAAGTGACATAACTGAGGAGATGGAAAAGAACTTGTTTCCCCTTGTTTTGGGAGGGTTGAGCATTTAAAAACGACTCTGTCAACATGCTGTTTGTGATGTGAGAGGGTTCATTGGGTTCGTCAACCTAGGGGCACTGACAGTGATTATCATCAGCTACGCACCAGTAAAATGCTTATGTTCTGGGTTCCCCCACTTTAAAATGACAAAATGGAAGCATTGACACATGCTGCCAACCTGTGGCTGCTTGGAATTAGTAGTTTTCCTACAGTAGTGGGGCATTTATACAACATCAGCAAACTAGAGTTACTGTACTGACTACTACTCCCAGCATGCCTTGGGAGCAGGCAGTGTGTAGGGTTACTTCCGGCTCATACACCATTTAGTCCCTGAAGAAGCCTTTTAAGGGCCTGTTTTCCAGGTGCTTAGCACCAACAATCAGATTTTTCAGAAGAGCCAAACTCCTAATTTAAGCATCTGCAAACCCAAATTTTTGGAAGTGTTCAGCACCCAGCAACTTCTGTTGTGACACTTAGAACCAGATTTCCCCATGTTCTGGCCTATATTTGTCCAATATCTGACCACCTATTTTGCTGATGAAGTGGCACCTGAGGTTTTTTTTGGAAATCTGCCCCTAATTTTGAATTGTGATAAGAAACAATCCTCAGATTTTTACTAGCTCTCATGTTACAAGAAAAATGTGATCTCCAATGAAGCGCAAAGGAATGCATTTAAAATCAATGCCTTTCTGCACTGTAGGACCCAAAGGATGGGTGAGGGGTAGCCACATTGGCACCTTGTGGTCCACCCTGTTCGTCATCCCTCTCCATCTGACCTCACGTCCAGTCTCTCGCCTGCCACAACTTTGGTTTTGTTCTGATGCTTGTTCGGGGAGGCAGTCCCTGGGGCTGGGCGTAACCTCACCGGTCCTGGTTCACCTGGTCAAGTGAGCCCCACCTTGGGGCCTTTGCTCTCTATCTGGTGCTTCCTTTTTAAGGGGGTGCTCATGTAGGATTCTGTGCACATGTCAGGGTTTCAGGTATCACTGCATTGGCCCCTTTTTCTCTCCAACCGTATCCTTCACCCTGGCCCACTGTTCAAGACCTCAGCCTCTGGGAATCTACCTTGCCCTGATGTCAGCCCCCCTTTCCTGGGGGTCCACTTTCACCTTGGTAGTCTCTGCCCCTCTGCCTTGGGGCTGATCTCTCTCTTCTGCAAGGAAGCACCCTCAGGCACCCCTGGCCATGGACTTGTCCCCCACTATAGCCATAACTCGGTCCTCCACTTACAAGTCCAAAATGAGAAAACAAAACACAAGCCAAGTCCTTCACAAGGGGATAGTCTTCCTCACTTGGGATAAAGTGTTGCCCATAGGCCCTACCTTTTGTTGGAGCTGTCTCGCCTGCAGCTCCCCAGGGCAATTTGTGAGGGCCTACATCTGCCCCCAGCAGCTCCTTTCTTTCCGCTTCCTCTCCCTGCTGCAAGTAGGGGTACCCCCCTGCCTAATCAGAGACTGGGTTTATATTCCCCAACCTGGCCTCCTGCCGGTCCCATGTGATTGGCCCTTCTGTTCCTCTCCCCTAGGGCTAATTGCTAATTAGAAGCTAATTGCTTCACTAGCTGCCTGACCCCTGGTTCCTTACCTAATCAAGCCCTCTTAGTGACAGGGGCAGGGGTTCCCTGTTACAGCACAGTACATGCTTAACTTACAGCACTGTATGCCATGAGGTGCTATCGACACAGACAACTTAGTAGGAATTTAAAAATAATTGAATATTTATACAAATAACAATCGTCGCAGTCACACTGAGTAGAATAAAAATGCGGAAGGATTCCCGCCTCTTGCACTTCAGAACACAAGCCGAGCACGGAGAATGTTCAAAGACATGAAGCCTACTTTGGTATCCAGTTTACATTGACTGTCCACAAGCAATAAAAAAGCTGCAAAGCAGAGGCTTTGATTCAGACATTGATTTGCTTGATTCAGCACTTGACTGGCACTAGCTGGGCTTGTGATTCTAAAACTCTTCAAACAGGAATATTGGCCTTACTCTGTTGTACAGCTGAACATGGTATACCTAGATGGGGAAGAAATACTCATACTCATCCTATTGATACCCAGCTTAATGGTGTTAGGCATTTTATTATTGGAATTTTCTAATCAACTGCTCTTTGGTGGTTATAAGTGATCACATTTGCTCCTCGTGCCATCCGTCAAGAAACATCAACTCTGCAAGCAAATTCTGGCTAACCCATAATTCCTGTTTCATGGCAGTCTCTCAAAGCCTGCTACTATTGTGTCTGTTAAGGGGGCGCTACTTGGAGTGTGAGACAGGATCCTCATCTACTTGGCACTGTTCTGAGCTGGCATGACAGCTCCTGTGTCCCTAACTACTTATTTCCTATGGTGAGAAAAGGAAATTCAATCAACAGTGCTCCTTCATCTTGGGCTTACCCATAGCTCTCCCTGTAAGAACCCATCTGAAGGACTATGCTGTGTTAAGAGAAGATGGGGAGCCAGATATCTTGGTTTTCAAATTCCCAGTTGCTTTTGGTGCTCACCAACCATGCACCCCAGCTCTGCATTGAACTGCCCTCTTCTGTGGTCATGTAATTCCATTGAGTGGCAAGGCCAGTTAGTTTTCAGGATAAACTTTACCGAGCTGAAATTGCAGCTCATCTTATTATACTCTGCTGGAGCAAAGAGGGCACAGTTTGAGCACAAAGCAACAAAAGGGGTTTGCCTTGTTTAATTCATTAATGTTTGTGAAGGACTTTGAAGGCAAGAAATGCTACGGGCGTGCTGCTGAGTTGTTCTGTTCCTTTTCCTTGCCTCTGGAAAAAGGGCTTTATGGAGATCACTGCTCCCAAGGATAAACTACAGTCCTGCTAGTTAGAGGTGGGGATTTTTTATGTTGAGGGTCACCATGCTAGTTCCTTAGGGAAATATTTTCCCAGGATGGGAAGTGACTGGTCCTGTGCTTTCCATTTGTGGCTTTCCCACCGTCATTTTCAGATAATCTCTCTCTCTCCTACCCCATCCAGGGTTAAGCTGTCTATAGCCATGAGGACACTTCCTCTTTGATTTTCCTTTACAGCGGAGTTGCGTTTGAAAGACACCCACAGCTTGCGTTCAGAAGAAAAGGGGAAGTGAGGCAGCCCCCAGAACCTTTCCACCTGCTATATATAGACGCAGCATTTGTGAAAGAGGATGGTGGGTGTGTGCTTCCGGACCTGTGTCACGCAGTCCCGCTGCAGCAGGCTGTGAAGGGACAGGTCGCAGAACAAGGGGAAGGAGAGGGGGACCAGGTAGGACGACAAGTAAAAGCCAGCTCGTCTCACTGAGTTCAGCTGCTTCCACAAGGAAGACTCATTTTTATTACCCGCAGATTTGTACGGCTCTGCTTCTCACTCCTGTCTTTCCTTAGCAAGATTGCATTTTATATGCTGTGTGATTTTCCTTGCCAAGCATGCAGTTTCTACTGTGTGCTTTGCTGGCTGGGAGGAGCACACAGTACTGAAGTCAGCTGTAAGCAAGGAGTAAAAGGAGATTTGCAAGCCTCACGGCTGCACAGGACAGGGAGTGTCATTTCCAAGGAGCCTTTCCGGGTGGATTGAACACACTCCTCCCCTAACAGGCTAACCCGTGCCCTGCTACCTCCACAGCACCACAGTGTGCTCCATGATGTCGCTCACTGGCTGTGGGGTGGAAAGCCCACTAGTACTGGTGTTACACGGGTACATGCTGCATTCAGCTGGCAGATCTCAGAAAGGAGGGAGGGAAGAAAAGATTTGTTCTTTGCTGCCCCAACCACTGTCTTCGCTTTTTAAAATCACAACTGCATTTGAGAAAGTACAAACAAGTGCAAAGCTGAATAAGAACCAGGTAGGTATATACCATATACCATATCCCTGAGGTTGTATAGATAAATGAAGTAAACAGTATGTAATACAGCATTTTTATTTTTGCTAGTAGGGCTTAAGATGATGGACAGGCGGAGAGGTTTATGCATTTCAGGTGACAGCCCTCTATCCCAAGGAGGGCCAGAGCCCTCGGGCCCCCATGTACTCAATATTTCTGTAATACATAATGCTAATGATCATTGGCTATAACAAGCTGAACAGCATTTGGCTCAATAAATTAAAGGATAAACATTTAGCAGGTGAATGTAGAACTGAGTGACTGCACATTGCGAGCTAAGCCTGGAGTCATTAACACCTAAACAGATTGCACTTGAGATGCTTGGTGTAGCTCTGCCATGGGCTCATGAAAGGCCACAATCATCTCGGGTTAGTGTTTCAGGGCAGTGGTGATGCTGGAGGTCTTTGCAGGTCAAAATTGCTAAATTAAATAGGACTGTATGATACCCTAATGAGGTACAGTAAGATATCTTTTCCTTTCAATTTGTGTGCAACTCTTTGTAGTAAAAAAGGGAAGTGTTAATATCACTAATTGGGAACCTGACTGTATATGGGAGTTGTATGAGTTTTGTATGTACAGCTCCACTAATGAACCTCTGTCACAACCCAGGTTATCACAGTCTGTCAATGCAAATTATTCACAAAACCAAGGCTCTCTGTATCAGACATGCTGGCTTTATCTGTGGGCAGACATGCATTATGGCCCATACTAAGACTGTCAAGCTCATTTTTGCTTATAGCTAAGTGAATTTGGAATCTAGATCACTAAAGGATCTAGACAGATGTAGCAATCATGTCAATACCAAAAGATATCAGTAGACACCGTTAGGATGTACGTGTTATATGTGCATGCTTCATTAGTGATACCAAAGCATAGCAAAGCCACTGTAACTTGAACTCTGTTTCCTCCAAGGTCAAAGTTAGTGCAGCGTAGCTGCCTTGTTTCACTAAGTTTCACCATGATCCTGTCTGGGGATCTTGCAGAAGTAACATTTAGATCATAACAGCTGATGCTCCCAAGCAGCAGCTCCCTCTCCTCTTCGACGGTGGCTAGAAGGTATGTTTGTGCATGCGCAGAGCTGACCGATGGGTGAATTATCTGACTACCTCTATCCCCTTGCCTTCAAGTCCTCCTCCTTTCAGTCTTGTTGGAATCTAGATATAATCTGAAAAAACCTGCGAGTTAATCACCAGTAAAATAAAACTCAGCAGTGAACTCTCCATGATCTCAGCAGTGTCCCGTGGACAGGCTGTCTCACGCACCATGTGCTCTCTCAGGATGACACTTGTTTTTCTATCTTTGCCTTTAACATGCCTTAGTTAATCAGGAGCTAATGCTGCATTCCAATAAAAAGGTCTGGTCATATAAATGTGTTTGTGCTGTGCTATCACTGTCATTGTCATCCTCTTTCTCCTCATCGTCATGCACAACAGCATGGAGAATGTGTAGATTAAAGCACGTATTAAATGTCAAGCTTTCATCTCTCCACTTGCTACTCCTCAAATCCTTTTAAATAGATGCACTAAACTCCTATGGTAAATTATTAAAATTATTGTGCCATTAGCTTGATTTGCATGCTCTGAACTCACACAAATCTTTAATATGTCAAGATCTATCTCAGGGCCTCCCTACTCTGTCTCTCACTGCCTTTATCTCCCCCCACCCCCTTGCTTGATGCCTCCCACTCTTCTCCCCGTTTTTTGCTACAACTTTCCTACTCTAATCTCCATCTCACTTTTCTTTAACTTTTCTCTCTCTCTGTATTTTCCCACTCACTCTTTTCCTTCGTCCTCCTCTCCTCCCCTATCCTTATCCCTCTTCCTCTCTCTGTCTCATCTCTGATTCTCTTCTCTGCCTCTTCTTTAGTCCCTCTTTCTTCATCTCTCTTTCTCTCGTTCCCTTTCTTCTGTTGCAGTATTATCACTAGAGAAGACATTGTAAAAGATGGTGGCATTAGTTGTATTAAACTCCCACATTCAGATGTCAGTTGGTTACGTGATGTGGGCTTATGGAGTATCAACAAATGCACCTAAATACCAAGGCAGACACTGGTCGCATTTGAAAAGTCCATTGTCCAACTTTCAGATGTTTGCCAAGTTGTCTGCGTAGGTCTCCATTTTATTCATTCCATTTTCTTGAAGTGTAGATTGGGAGAATCCATATATAGCATTTTCAAAAAGCCCTAATTTCAATTATTAGAAATACCTTAGGCTTTGAAGGCCCAGATTTTCAGAAGTATTTAGGTGCCTAATACCTAGGGCAGGGGTGGGCAATTATTTCAGGGCTGCTTACTGAGTTTTGGCAAGCCATCGAGGGCCGCATGACAGACAGCCAGGGGCAGATATATATGAATTTTCTAAATTTTTTAGGGGCCCCGTGGGCTGGATAGAATGGCCAGGCGGGCTGCATCCGGCCCCCGGGCCGCATTTTGCCCACCCCTGGTCTAGGGGTTTACCGAACTTGAGGAGGCGGGCAGATTGTGGAACCAGCAGCCATTATCATAATAGTCCCCACCCCCATGCCCCTGATTGGCCCAGGGGCCTCAGTGGCCCCACCCCCATCACTGCTTGGTGGAGAGAGCTGTCCATCATACAACCCTACCCCTTCACCACTGCTTGGTAGAGAGGGCTGTCTGTCATGTGGCCCTGCCCCTTGCTACTGATTGGTGGAGAGGGATGGGGCTGCATGACAGGCAGCCCTCTCAGGCAATCAGCTGTGGGGGTTAGTGGCAGTAGCCATCTTGCCTGCTCTCCTTCCCCCCCATGGTGGGCTGCAGAGTTGGGCTGCAGCAGCCGTGAGGATTGCTGACTCCCACTGGGAAGCCAGGATTTTATTTTTAGTAAGGTTCCCCTCCCCACCCCCAATGGATTTCACAGAAATCACCCAATTTTACGATTTCTGCAGAATTGTGATTTGAGTAGGTCCCTACTAATGCCCCTTGAATTTCTTGGGAGTTATTTCCTTAAACATCTCTAAGGATTTGAGCTTTAGGAGCTTTACTTTGGCTGGCAAGCGCTGACATCACTTTTGAAAATGGGATTTGCCTCCTTTCGTCACCTAGGCCCTTTTGAAAATTCTTGTCCCAAACAGGTAGCATTCGAATTCGACGTTGGTGCGAGCATTAAATCTATACCTAAGAAAGATAGCAGAACATATGCATGGTGGCAAAAAGCTTGAAGGCAGCTACTATATTGTTGGTGAAGGAAGCTTTATTTTTTTTTCCATTTTCTTTGTTTATTATTGGCAATAGATGTTGTACAAGCAACACTGATTGGATGGTGCCTGTCTGGGCTATCACAGTCTGCTGTGGGTTTTGCTGCTAAGACAAAATTAGTCATTTTCCTTCCTGTATGATAATTTGATAAGAACTCTGAAGTCGAAAGCTAACAGACTTGTGGAAGGCACAGTAGGTTTATCCTGGCCCTCGGATAGCTTACCAGATGGAGAACACAGCAGGAAACGTGGCTCTCAATCGCTTACCAGACAGAGGTTGCTGCAGGGACACGCTAAATTTTATTGCACTGATTAGGAAAATACATGAGTGTCTCACTGGATGTACCGACATTCTCAGTAAGGGAGTGATTTGTCCTTCCACTAAATGGATTGAAGTGAGGCATATTTTATGGGAATTCCCAAGCAGTCTCAAATGAGATGAAAAACTAAATGGAACAGGAAGTACCGTATTCAAGGCAAAAACGTACAGACAATAAGTAACTTTATCTTGGCAAGCTGCACAATGGCAAGAGCTCTGTTTTTGGAGCATGCAGTCTCCTCTGGACTGTGAGATTCTGAGCACACTGTTGGATATTGTGCAATAATAATGATAATGATAACTGATATTCACGTCATCCATATTTAAACCTTCGCTTTTGGTAGGATGGAGTTTTAGGCGGATCTATTTATTCGAAGTAGAGTAGAAAGAATTAAGTAGAATTCTTTGCAGGGTCATTCAGTGCCTCTGTCCTACTATGCCAAGGATCCAGAAGACGAGTAAATCTTCTGGGAAGTATCTTAATGTTTTCATCTTCTATAAGGACAAGGAAGCTGAGGCAGGATAGCTTGGTAGAATTCTTCATTTTATTTTTTGATTCTGTATCAAATAAGGAAGCGGTGATAAGTGTGAATATGAAGAGGATTTCTATTGCATTGGCTTCCAAACCGTTCTGTATCACGGTGTTGGTGTTTCTTGTTTGCATTGTCTCTGTCTCCTCTTCTCCAGTGGGTACTGGGCATGAGACTGAGTGACAGCTGTGTCTTCTGAAGACCAAGAGGAAAGCTGCATAATGGATGAGTCTTTGTGTACTGAAGAGGAGACCAAGTGATGTGTGAGCCATCCCCATTGTGGATCTAACTATATATATCACTGATGTGCTGCCAATGGTTCTCTTTTTCTTTTAAAGTCATTTGTAGCAGGAAGTCCAGCTTAACTGAAGTAGATAGAATATATTCGTGCTAAAGGGATCTTATTTCATGTTAATGCTTATAATAATAATTATTATTTGTGCCTCCCTCATTTTGTATCTTTCTTCTACATTGTGCTGATATTGAGGCAATGGACAGCTGGTGGGATTTTGCTTCGAGTGGTTGGTGGCAGTGCCCATCTAATGTATCTGAAACAGAAACACGGCTACCTTCAGTCCAAACCATTCAGCAGAGCTATGAATCTTAGAGGAATACCCTGAGGCATGAAGCAAGACTGCAGCAAGAATAAATGATACCCCTCATGGCCCTTGCATCCAAAGTTTCCAAAATGCTGTGCTGTCTATAATGAACAAAACCTGCATGGTGATGTAGGTATGCATACCTTTCCTCCTTTTTAGATGGGAACACTAAGCCACAAAACAATGAAGGTCCAAAAGTTTAAAAGCAGACCATGGATTTGGGTGTGCAAATTTAGACACCTGTGTGGACAAAACTTTCAAATGTGCCTGCCTAGACATTGGCATCTAAATCCATTTTTATGCATCTATGTAAAAGGTCTGGATTGTGTTCCCACTGCATGCCCAGAGCTCCAACTGAAAGCAGTGGGAGGAGTGAGGGCTTAACACCTTTGCAAACCAGCCCCTTGTTAGCTAAAATTCATCACCCAGAACTTAGAGGCCACTTCTGAAAATTTAGCCTTCAGTGCCTTGCTAAAGGCCATAAAGAACTGGTGGCAGATCCAGGAATAAAATACCAGCTCACCTGGTTCCTTAAACAAATAATGATTTCCCTATTGCATTTTGCACTCTGGTTTTCATTTTAAAAAAAGAAACAGCACAAAAATCCCTCTATTTTGGTTCAATAGCACTCTGTGCACTGCATTTATCCGTGCAGAAAAGCACTGTTCTGCCCTTGCTGTTGTTAATTTTGGTAGCAGGCACCATATAGATGCAGGGGGAGAGGCAGTTGCAATTGCCCCTTGTAATCTAGACATGTACAAAGAAAGAGAATGAGATACAACGTGCGCTCAGCGCTCACAGTAATTATAGGCACACAACCTGCTATTTCCAGCTTTAAAAAAGTTATCATTTATATGTAACAGTTTCTATTGTATAAATATTATTTATATTAACTCTCACGCAGCTGTTTCTATATTAATAAACAGTTAAGACCAGCATTTTCTGTGTTGCGGTTTCTTTTTGAATACCACCAGCCTGCGAACATCTGCAAACAAAATGCGGAAGTCCGAGGGACCCAGATAATTCACCACTTCCAAAATAAACTTCCTCCTCTTCATCACGAGGACAACACCCTGTGCGTTTCTATTTCTCATAAAGGAACAACCAAATGATCCACAGAGACAGTTGAACCTTGTGCTAACACTGCTGTCTAAAATACGGTGCTCGGGTTCTGCTTGGCTCAGTCCTGGTACATTGGCAGGAATCCGGAGCAAGGTAATGGAAACGCTTGCAAGGCACTGGCAGGATTGATTTCTGTACCATCACAGCGAGTCTCCTCTTGGCACTGCCAATCCTGACTAGTACTCTGGCAGTGGGAGCCTCTTCACATCAGTGTGTTGGCAGGGCCGGCTTGACAGCTGAATAACAACTCATCCGTCCAGAGGACTGTTCCTGTGCTGTTCTTGGAGTCGCTACGAGAAGTTCGCTGCCTGGCCTGCCTGTGGAATTCCACCTGACAAAGAGACCCCAGGTTTCAAAGCTAAACTTGCTTAGTGGATGTTGTTGGAATAATAATAAACTCCGAGTGTTTTATCTGTGCCAAAATGAAGCTTTAGATCTGACCTGGTGATGAGCATTTTATGGAACCCTGGTTCTGAAGCCTGGAGGGATTTTTTTATCCTTGATCAGTGGAGAGAGTCGCCAGCATATGAAAATACGCAGGCTGAGTGAAAATAGAGCAAAGCTTTAACTGCGAGGTGTTTTGTTCAGTCAAAAAATATAGCACAAAATAGGAAACATGTAGAAAGATTGGTTTCTGTGCAACAGCCAGGAGAAAGCTACACCCAGAGAGAGAGGAAGGGAGAAGAGGGGAGCAGAATGTTTCTTTTCATGTAAAAGGGGACTGTTTCTTTCTTCTGCATCCCCAGAAACCTTTGAAATAGTTGGGACCAGCTGGTGGTTATTATTGGATTAAATCCTACAGCTAAAGGATGTCTTGTATACTAAGCACTAAAAGACACTGGTAGGGAAGCCATTCTTTAACTGCTGCGATAATTCTTATTTCTTTTAGCCCAAGCGATTGTTCAAGTCAGTCTGAGTTTGTGACTTCACACTTGCAATTCATGACCGACACCACAGTCATACCATGGCACATCACAACCTCTGAATGTGTTGGGTTACAGCTCCACATGTGCTGGGGTCGTAAACTAGATAGTGCTCAGAAAGATCAGATAGAGAAAATGGCTGCACATTTCAGAGCTATTTAAATCTGTCATTCTTAATTTTTTTTTAAGTGAAAACAGCCTATCTGCAGAAGTGTCAGAGGAAGGAAGGATAGAGGCAAGGCATAATGTGCTTCAGGCAAGCAGAAAGTATGTGCGCTGCAGGGAATATCTATTTAAAACCTTTCATGGCTAATGCAATATATGTATTAGTTTCCTACTGGATTTCCTTGCCCTCATCTGTTTCCAGACCACTGCACCAAGCTTCCAACCTCTCAGTAGCGTTTAATTCCCTCTGCAGCATTACACTAAATTAAATAGATGTGAAATCACTGGCAGGGTGCTGCCATCGTATCTACTGTAAACATCTGGAGCACCTCTGGAAAAGACAACTGAGTTACTCTTGGCTTATGTTGCTATGAAAGGATGTGGCAGAAGGGTCCTGCAGAGACAACGCCCTCAGTAGCTAAAAGGAAAGGAATGCTGCACTCCTCAGAAGTCGTCTCACCACCACACTAAGCAGCAATACTGTTAAGTTTGGAAAGAAGTGGATACTGTTTGTGATGTGGGAGGTGGGAGGTATAAAGAAGGAAGCAAATGGAGAGTTCCTTCAGCTCCTGCAATGGCAATGCAGGACCGCTCTGCTTGGATTTTTAATAGCCTGTATATACCTCATAATCTTTGGCTGATAGGAACTTTAAGCTTCTAGACGTGGGTCTGCTTGATAGAGGCATTTTTAATGTCATGAAAAATGTATCTGTGGTGAAAGTTGCAGTAATAAGTGAACTCTTCTCTGAATCATTTCTTGGAGAAATCCCTTACTGAGGTCCCAAAGGAGTCCTGGCAAAGGATTTAATGGCTTCTGGGTCAAGAGAGCTGGCTTAAAGAATTTGTGCTTTGTTGTGAACTCCAAAAAAGAGTGTGTTGCGCTTTCAGGGGTCCAGCTGTGAATATTGTGGTAACCTCCCCAAAAAACAGGGATCTGTGGAGTTATTTTCCTAGACACAGAAGGCCAGGCCTGTGTGGGTACAAGGGGGACTACCCATTCTTATATAATAAAGGGCTTAGTCCATCTGTCTGTCTGTCCATAATGCTCTCGGAGCACTCTGATTGGTTAGTGAAACAACCAATTAGAATGCGGAGCGCCGCCATGACAGAGGGAACGGAGGGGGTGGGGGTGAGGCCAGCGCTACTGGCTTTGCCCCCCTGCTCTGTCCCCACTGTCATGGTGGTGCTCTGCTGCCTCCAAGGAGCAGGGCCGGGGATGGGGGGAGGTCGAGGCCAGTGGCACTGGTGGTGGCAGCGATGCAGGGTGGTAGCTGAGGAGGATGGAGAGGATGGTGGGGCAAGCTGCCCCCCCCTGCTCCTGGGAGGTGGTGGCATGGGGTGATCGGTGGTGGTGCTCCGTCCCTGCCTGCCCCTGGCCCCCCCGTCATTCTTGATGGGCAATTGGCTAGTAGTGACATATTGTGCCAATGTTGTGTATTTTGTGCCAAGCTTTGGTTCACATTTGCTCCATCCTTGCAAAGAAAAAGGCCAGAAACTTGCATTTAAGTGACTGAAAGCTAAGAATCTCTTAGACCAGGGGTCAGCAACCCCCGGCACGCATGCTGAGCATGGCACGCAAGGCCATTTTGCTCGGCACACCACTGCCAGCCTGGGCTCTAAGCAGCTGCTGCCAGCCATGGAGCCCAGGCTGCTCCCAGCAGGCGGCCGGGAGGCTGCAAGCCCTGCTGCAAGCAGACCGGGCTCCGTGGGCCGGCTGCAGCCAGGAGGCTCCAAACAGCTGCTCCGGGCTCCGGCATGTTGGCACTCCGGCACCTTCCAAGGAAGACATTGTGGCTTTTCCGGCACTCCGGCCAAAAAATATTGCCTACCCCTGTCTTAGACCTTGTTTTCAGTAGCATGTTTTTCAGAATAACTAGATTTTGGAGGATATACTACCTTGAATCCACGCACAGGTTTTATTAATGAATCTGGTTTTGAAGTGAAACAGCTCTTTTATGTAATGATTTTTTTGGAGTAAGCTTTTTGTGGAAACATCTGTATTTTAGATTAACTATTTCACTTCTAGCAGTCCTCCCACTGCTATCCACACTGCGTATTTTCATTGCTGTCTGCCTATCTGTACACCTGTGCATTATCTTGACAAGAATTCACCTATTCCCTTAAATGCTGAGACTCTGCTACACATATCCCTTTGAAATTCTGGCTTGTGTGAGCTCACACATGCAAAGCCACATATCTGCAATTGCACCCATATCCTGTGGATAATCCCATCCAAAAGTCTTGAACTTGCTCACCCTCTGACGGCAAGAGCCCATGCAGGCTCCTCTGAACAGCAGTTGGTGGAAAGCCAAGATCTTCAAGCAATCAACAGAGCAAAAGTCACTCCCGCTCTACTACAAAGGGAAGGGATTATGAGAGTGCTAGGAACAAAAATGGATCTTTAGGAATGCTCTCCTGACCTGCACAAACTATAAAGAGCCGGACCTAGATCTTTTGTGAGAGGCAACCACCAAACTTCAGTATGGGTTTGTGGACAGTTTGGGGAGGAGGGCCTAGACTGGCACCACAGCAACCACAGAAAGCACCAGCGAGCAGCATGGCACGTGCTTTTGCTAGTTAATCTGCAATTAAAACAGAAAAACATCTGAAAAAGCCTTCCCTTGCAGACAAGGCCTTGCGTTTCTACCTCCCCCAAATTAGGACCTCACAGACCTCACTGGTTCAACCCAGCGACTTCCAGCATTAGCCAGACAGCTTTGAGATTCCTGAAGCTGCAGAGGGGAGAAATAGTACACTGAAGAGTACTCTTACGGCTGAAGAGAAACAGTATATTGCTTTTTAACTAGTTAGTTACTGATTAACAGAAACACATTATGAAGTGCACTTTTGTTCTCAGGCAGTCAGAACAGCACACGGGTGTGTTCCTTCAAAATGTACCTAAAGGAAATCTGAATAAAAGCCTGGGCTCTTTATATCCCATAGGATTTCAAGCCTTGAAAGGTCCTTTGGGGAGTTATTACAGCAAGGCCTTTCCCCTTTACAATTCCATCCAAAAAGCTACAATTCCCTCCTTGAGCTGAACACCCCGGAGGGAGCTGATTCAGCCTTTCTTTTCCATGTCTGACAGTTTTGTGCTGTGGGTCACATCACTGAATCTTTCAGCGCTGTCCAATCTCCATCTGTAAAATTAGGGTGTTTCCTTTCTTTCAGGTTTTCTCCGTCTTGTCCGTTGTGATTGCAAGCTCCTTAAGGCAGGGACTGTTTCTTACTATGCATATGTATCGGTCCAGTATAATGTGACCAAGGTCTCAGTTGTGGTCTCTTGTCATTACTGTAATATCAGTAAATAGAGACGCTGTTAGCATAGTCCTGGTGAGAGGTGGAGTCCACCCAGCAACGCAGTGGATAAGACTTGGAGACAAAGCTTAGAGCAGGGGTCAGCAACGTGCCAAAAACACCTGCAATCTCATGTTAGCATGCCAGGGGTGGACGACAGGGGAGCTGCAAGGGACCGATTCTTCTTGTGGCAGTGCAGCCCTGGCCCCTTCTGTGCTGTCTGCCAAGCAAAATGCCTTCATGTGCCACACTCTGGCACCCATGCCAGGGGTTGCCTACCCCTGGCTTAGAGTTTACTATAGAAATGTAACATTTGGAGTGCCAGAGCTCCGTAAGCGGTATCTGGGAAGATGCTTTGTTGTTTGCTGATGTGCTTCAATACATGCTTTCCCACCTTGTTGCCTGTCCTATATGTAACTTTCTCAGATGAGCTGGCCACAAAGCAGGAGTTGGCAGGAAACTGCTTAGCAACAGCTAAAAGATCAGATGACAACATTTACTTGAGTTGAGAACATTTCCAGGCTCTGAGGGTATAACGTACACAGACCCACCCAACCATACAGACAGGCGTCTGTACGCACATAGCTACTTACATGCATGCTCAGCCTGATGCACACACAGCCACATCAAGCAGGCATGAACAGTAAGTTCTTTGCACATGCATATAGCTAAGCTTGGCGAGCCAGTTGCGGTCACTGCCAGATGCACCTTTGTTGCTTGCATACAAGGATGAAGCTAAGACAAGCCGAGGTGGGAGAGTGAAAGCCCCACAAAACTTTGGCTAGTGCATGTCTTTGTGCTGAGTACTGCAGATTCAAGTCCCTTCCTTCCACTGCGCTGCATCTGTCTCCACGGCATCATGCGGCACACTAACCATTTTTAAAGAGGAATTGTACGGGCCATCACAGAGTTAACTGGGCAGCTGAATCATCACTCAAAAGTAATATGCAATAGTTCATGGAGCCTAGATAGCACCTCTCGAAGCTGTCACTTTTCAGATGAGCCGCAGACAGGTTGCACTTCAGCACAAACAATTCTGAATATAGGGCAAACTCAGCTTTCCTGAGAGGTGCTTCCAAGTTCATCCTGTGTGACAGGACAGCTCAAAATGCTAAGCAGGATGGAAACCCTCCTGAGTCAGTTCGCCTGGTATTTATTTGCTGATTTGTTTCCCTTGCTAAGGAGGAGAGCTAGAGATGGACGACTGCCTGGAGACGCTGAAAGATGAGGAGGAAGCCTTGTGGGAGAACGTTGAGTGCAATCGGCACATGCTAAGCCGGTACATCAATCCGGCCAAGTTGACCCCATACCTACGGCAGTGCAAAGTGATCGACGAACAAGATGAAGACGAAGTGCTCAACTCGCACATGCTGCTCTCCAAAATTAGTCGAGCAGGTAACTGTCTCCCAAGCGACTAGGTTTGCACGCTGCATCACTTGTACCGGACCTGACGGAAAGCCTGCATCAAACTGCAGTTTATCAAAGGCCCCCTGTCAAAGGTTCCCTTTAAATTAGAGTCTTGAGAAAATCTGGCATTGCTGCAGATGAAGAGCTGTTTAGTAATGGTAACTGTTGCCAAGCTAGTGTTGCGCAGATTGGTATGCTACCAGTTTGCATCCCCAGTATCCCTTAGGCAGTACACTTCAGTTATGACAGACAGCAACCACTGGGATGGGGGTCCCCACAGGTCTCTATCAATGGAGCTCACTGCTGGCCCAAAGTCTTCTTTTGAACTGAGCCCTCTTGCCACTTAACAGTGAGAGGTCTACAATCCTGGCAGGACAGGACACTAAAAGCTTCAGTAAATATCACTGTCTCTCTAAGGCTGGGTTCCAAATGCTACCTTCCCCTTCCTCCAGTCCTTCAAGGTACCAGCCAACACAAACACCGAGAACACATTGCATAGCTTCACGAGACTATCTGCGCTTAGTGTCACTGAGCTACAAATAGTTTTCCGTAGCATATGGTGTAGCTGGGACAGCTAAATCTATAACAGGGTCAACCTCAAAGGTCCAATACTGGATTATC
Organism: Alligator sinensis; assembly: GCF_000455745.1. NCBI lineage: Eukaryota > Metazoa > Chordata > Crocodylia > Alligatoridae > Alligator > Alligator sinensis. Next base: position 675,198 of record NW_005842695.1, read on the forward strand.
TTGTTTTCAGTGTTTCCATGTTCTCTTCTCATTGTATTATTTTTGGATAGGCCGACTCTTGGACATTCTGCACACAAAGGGCCAAAGGGGCTATGTGGTTTTCTTAGAGAGCCTTGAATTTTACTACCCTGAACTCTACAAATTGGTGACGGGGAAAGAGCCTACACGGAGATTTTCCACTATTGTTGGTGAGTAGAATCAGTCCCAGGAGAAATTAATTTAAGAAAGACATGAAATAAGAATGATTGTTTTCATCATGAGGAGTGTTAATGATGGTCACTGTGGCGGTAGCCCTCTGCAAGACCAAACGGGAGATTCCCAGCCTCTCGCTCACTATTTTGATAGGGCTGGAAATGGTTAAGCAGTTTGGTGAAAGAAACACCCCTGACTGAGTAAGTCTGAAGAGACCTAGCTAAAATTATTGCATTAGGAGGTGCCTCCAAAAAACCCCTAAAGCCCGCAAAGAATTGTATTGCATGTGCATAATATTTGCATGTCTGCTAACGAGTGCCACTACATGCATATGCCTTCTCCACACACATGTAAGTTTGGTCGAGTCTACACTGTTACTAACGTACTCCAGTGAAGCACGCTGGAGCTTTGGAGCTGATGGGCTGTTTGATACTTTTCAGTGGAGGAGGGACATGAGGGCCTCACACATTTCTTAATGAATGAGATCATTAAGCTGCAGCAACAAGTGAAGGCAAAGGATGTGCAACGCTGTGAACTCTTGGCTAAATCTCGCCAGTTGGAGGATGAGAGGAAGCAGCTGAAATTGAACAAGATAGAGCTGCTGACGTTCCAGGAGCGGTACAACAAGATGAAGGAGGAGAGGAACAACTACAATGATGAGCTGATTAAGGTGAAGGATGAGAACTACACTCTGGCCATGAGATATGCTCAGCTGAGTGAAGAGAAGAACATGGCAGTAATGAGGAGCCGGGACCTCCAGTTAGAGGTGAGAGAAATACTCTGGATTGATTTGGGTTGAATGCTTGGATGGAGGATAGGTAGTGGTCATTGACTTAATGAACTCTTTAGTGACAGTAGACAGCGTGGCACTCTCACTTGCTTTGCTTATCCAAGTGATCAGAAGTTCATGGCTTAATTAAATGCCAGTGCTAGTATTGTGTGTTAGTAAAAGATACAGAGTTGTGATGGGTGGTACTTATTACTCAGTGAAGCGATAGGTGATATTTCATTTCTCAGCATCAATAATATTCTGGGGCAGATAGTCAAGTTCATAGACACTGTCATTTCTTGGCGGATTATTCAAGGGCTCCAGCATACCAGCTTGGCACTGTATTGGGTTGTTCAGGATATGAAAAGGAACTGCTCCAAGAGTATGAAGGCCACACCATGGATATGCTCTTACCTAGGGTGGAGGTTGTTTTAGCAACACATCTACTGGAGACTTGGTGTACTTTGAATTATGTTCTCTCTTTTCTCTCTTCCCTTTTCAATGGCTCGGGGGTGCCCCAGATTGACCAGCTAAAGCATCGATTGAATAAGGTAGAGGAGGAATGCAAGTTGGAAAGGAATCAGTCACTGAAGCTGAAGAATGACATTGAAAACCGACCGAAAAAGGAACAGGTTCTGGAACTGGAGCGGGAGAATGAGATGATGAAGACTAAAATCCAGGAGTTACAATCTATTATTCAGGTAAGCAAGATGAGAGATTATGTGCCACATATTACTACTTTCTACTGCAAAAACCAATTGCCACTCCAATTATGCTGGTTGGAAATATAGGAGCAAACTCTATCCCCAAAACTACAAAGCCTGAAAAAATGGAAAGGTCATATAGCTTCCAGCTTTCTCCAGATAACTTCTTAGAAAAGTATGGACCCAAGATAGAGTTATGAAGAAGACATTTCTAACTCAAGAAATACCAAAAAATCAAAATACAGATGCAGGACTCCAACTCACAAGGGGCAGAGGGCCTCCTTTGAGGTCCTGAGCATTCTTAACTCCATTAAAACCAATGGGCCACATCCTGGCCCCTCTTGCAGTCCACCACAGCAAAGCCATCTTAGTCAGCTGGATTCCCCTGCAGTAGGGTCTCCATTGTCAGTTCTGTGCCACTGTCCACTCCTGGTATAAGGGGACTGGATGAAGAAAGGAGGCATAGCAGATTTATTTTTGCACTCAGGAATTCACCAGCAAATGGAACGGCCCCTAGCAGGGCTGCTGGGACTTGCACCGGGGGCTACGCAGCCCTTGCTAGCTCCAGACTTGTGACAGTGAGGGGCACAAAAGCGGTATACAGCCACTTTTAACCCCATCCGCAGGAGGTAACCTGAGGATCTATATCCAGGAACTCGGCCTCTTGCAGGAAAAGACTTGTGTTCTTGTAGAAAGATACTTTTTAAAGATTGTCAGCATATCCTTATTCCACACGATAGCTGTAGTCTCTGTGGCAGCGTCTAACAAACCGTTCTTAGTTCTGTGCAAGGTCCAGCTCCAAACTTGGTAAAGGTATAATATCTTGAGACTTAGAATAACCTGAATAAGCAAAGACTTATATTATTTTAAAAAATAACATGATGATTACAACAACATCCAGGGAAATAAATGAAATAATTACCTGAAAAAGAAACAACTCCCGCTCCCCCTTCACTCCCCCCATGGAAGAAAAGCAACTTCCATTTTAGAGCTACTTACCCAGTTAACCAAAATATCATCAGGCTCTCCATCCTAATCTAAGAATTTTTAAAATAAAAGTCCATTTTCTTGTTTTCATTTTTCTCCCTTTGATTTCTGCTTTTTGTGGTTATTTTTGGATGGTAATTTATTTCTTTGGGAACTCCCATAGCAAGCTTATTAAATTCGGTTCCTAAAGAAAAAAGTTTCTGGACATCCTTGGAAATGAAGTATTAGTTCTAAGCAGTGATTCCAGTGACTCTAGGCATGTTTAATATTCATTGTGCATAGCCCTGAAAAGTCTGTGCATGGCTTAAAAATTCCTCTGCATGTTTTCTTGGGCCTTGCTCCTTGGCAAAGGGTGAGCTCTATGCTCAGCAAAGGCTGATTAATAGAGAGAGGTTTTGAATGCAGAGTCTGGAATGAAAGATTGTCACCGCATCCAAAATGTATCAAATTATATTTAGTACAATAAAAACAATCCTTTTTTGGTTCTGTTTCAAAACGTTAACAAACATTCATCTCTCCTCCGGCTTTCTCATTGCAATTCCGTACTCATTTTGTGTCTTCTCTTCTTGCCTGTTTCTTTTTTTCTCTGTACCCCTCTGCTTCTCTCTTTCTTTTTCTCCCTTCCTCTCCCTCTAATCCATCTCCATTCTCCTCTCAGGCTGACAAACGTAGCTTGCCAGATTCAGACAAAGCCATTCTGGATATACTGGAGCATGACCGTAAGGAGGCACTAGAAGACCGCCATGAGCTAGTCAACAAGATCTTTAATCTCCAAGAAGAAATCCGTCAAGTAGAGGATCTGAGAGACAAGGTGAGAGACAGACAGAAGGAATGAGATCAGACCACGTGCTTGTCCATGGAGAACCTCTCATGACAGTGTCCAGTGGGGCTTCATTATATTTGTGGGTGGCTGCAGATGCTGGTACAGTAGAAATGCAGTAGGAGTTTGGGTCTGTCCTTTGTTTCCCATCCTGAACTGTACGTCTGATTCGGTTTAGGACAGAGCAGAACCAGATGGTACAAATTCTTCATACCAGTTCATTTTCACGTGGCATTCACTGCTGCAGAGTAAATTACAGTAAAACCCCAACACCATCCAGCAGTCTGAGCTTTCTCACTGCAGTGCTTTTTAGTGCCCAGAAGGTCTCATGTGTCTGTCTTTGTGTAACCAAACGTACAGATGAGTGGGCTCACAGTGGTGAACAGGAATCCTCTCCTGGTAGACAGAGATTGATTGCTTTGAGGTGCTGCATCTGTTGATAGGCCTGTGTCATTTGTAGTACCTCGAGGAGAAAGAAGACCTGGAATTAAAGTGCTCGACACTGGGGAAAGACTGTGAAATGTATAAGCACCGCATGAACACTGTAATGATTCAGCTAGAAGAAGTGGAAAAGGAGCGTGACCAGGTATCTGACATTTAAGGCTGGGAAAAGTAACAATGAAAAATGGATGTTTTCTTTTTCCACTTCTATTGAGAATCATGGGTATCTGAACCCAGAGTCATTATGTTTGTTACATGTAGTAATTTCCATTAGAAAGCAAAAGCTTACAGTTACTACTAACTCGTGGTATTTGCTCCAGTTATCTAAGAGTCTAAGCATATTATAATTCTTCTAATACCACTGGGTGGCATCTGCCAGTCAGGGCTGACTTTTTAGCAACAGCCACTGTATTTAGTGTCAAAGGTTTTAGCTTGCTATTAGTATAATAGTATATTGCCAGCAACTATATATTAGTATAACAGGACATGGCCACCAACCAAGAAGGAGCTGAAATTCTGCCACCACCATCACCATTATTAATTGTATTGCTATGCTATACAGAGGTCCCAACATTTGTGTCCGTTTGTGTACAAACATGTAGGAAGAGGGTAGTGCCTGTCCTGAAGACCTCCTCCATCAATTGAAGATGAGAATCTATGTGCCACAGGTGTCTAAGGCAGTGCTTTTGCCCCACTGCAGGCCTTCCGATCCCGCGATGAGGCACAGACCCAGTACTCTCAGTGCCTGATCGAAAAAGACAAGTACAGGAAGCAGATCCGGGAGCTGGAGGAGAGGAACGATGAACTCCGAATCGAGGTTGTCCGCAAAGAGGCGTGCATCGTTAATCTGGAATGCAAACTCCGCCGACTCTCTAAAGACAACAACTGCCATGATCAGGTAGGGCCAGGGAAGCCTCCTTTCCCTTCAAGACTCTTCAGGGGAAGCATGGTGTTAAGGGGCACAGGGTTTTATTTCTATTCCGTTTGTAAACTGCGCTGTTGAACGGGAACTTCACTTCAGTGTTATGAAAAGCTCTCTGGGGCCAATAGGAGGAAGTCAGCTGAGCTGCTCACTTGAATTCTCAAAGACTTGATGTTTCACTTCTGTTGAGTCTTGACATTAGATGGATGAGAAGGAGCTGCAAAGGTCTGGAGTGCTCAAATGCTGGGGAAAACACTCCAGACAGAGGCGGCCTTAGGGAAAATGGCACCCTGGGTGAACCTGTATTTTAGCACCCCTTCCCCCCCAACCCCAAACCTCCCCTCAAGTCAGTGGTGCTGCCGCAAGCAGAGGCAGGTGGGCAGGGGCACAGGGCACAGTCTGGTGGGGAGGTGGAGCGGCATGGTGCACTGGGCAAGCACCGCTGCTGCTACCCGCACTGCCCAGCCCATCTCCTCCTGAGCAGTGGCTGGAGGCAGGAGTTGGGCTGGGCTGGGCTTGGCATTGCTCTTCCTGCCTGGAATGGGGATCGGCCAAGGTGAGGCAGGGGGAGGGCACTGCCGTGAGTGTGGGCTGCTCACATGCACGTGTGTGTGTGTGTGTGGTACCCCTCTGACCACAGTTCCCTGGGCTATCACCCACATCACCCATCCCTAGGGCCGGCTCTGGCTCCAAACAACTCCTTCTGGGGAGCTTGCCCTACTGAACAGTGTTTAAAGACAACAGAAATCCTCGTGAATCGCAGCCTTGGTTTCTAGTATAAGACTGGAACCACAACCCACCTTATCAGCAGGCAGCAGCCCTATTGCTTGAACAATGGGTATGTGACTTGTTAAGCCTGCCACCTCAACTGCTCCGCACTTGGGCCAGAAAATAACGGGAGGCCCCTAGCAGTTGCAGTAAGCGACTTTCGGTAGCAAATCGTCACTAAAGCCTGTTTCACTTTTCACTCTAGAGTTTCCCGAGGAATCTACCAATTACCATTATTTCCCAAACCTTTGGCACTCATGCCCCCAAAACTAATGGTCAGGAAGCAGATGACTCCTCCACCTCTGAAGAGTCTCCAGAAGATAACAAGTTCTTCCTCCCCGATCAGTCTCGGTTGAAGCGAAGGATGAACCTGAAGGGAATCCAGGTATGTGTGAAGATGAGGCCAGAACTGTGCATTTCAGGGGCTCTTGCTTGTGCTGGAAGACCTGGCCCACCAAGCAGTTATGCCTTTGAGCCTTCTGCGATAACAAGGCATAGCCTTGTATGTGACAGGAAGACTTAAAATCTTACTCTCTGGGTATTTGTACCCTAGAAATTGTGGAGGAGATGCAGTCGGGCTGAACTGGATATTTGCCGTCCCCTTTCTCCTTCCCACATGTTCTTAATACTTTGCTGCTCATTTACATTCCTG
>NW_005842695.1:681483-697764 GCF_000455745.1 Alligator sinensis
CTGTGTCTTCAATAAAATGGTTCTTTGCCTTCGTAACAGTAGCAAAAATAAAAAGAGTAAGTCTCCAAAATTGGTGTAATGCCCCAAGTCCAACACACATGAAATGGCTGATTGGAAAATGCAGCTCTGATGAAAAAGCTCACGTTGGCTGGAAGGAGTAATAGAAAGAAATGGACACTATCTAGAGCAAAATTAACTACCTAATTTAGAATTAAATTATGTCCTTCTCCTTAAGAATAAGGAGACGCATGACTCAGGTCTTTGACTTCCCTGACTGACTGCATCTGCTACTTCATTCATGAACTGTAAAAGCTTGCTATCTAAGATTCACGCATGATATATGAACGGCTATTTTCCCATATCCATATTTGAATTCCCTGTGCCCTTCCTAACCTTTCTGAGGCTTGGCTGCTGTTATTGCCAGAAGCAACAGAGCTGCATTTTTATACTGTACCCTGTGAAGGGGATGCCTGTTGTATTAGCAGTCGCCTAAGATCAGTCCCAAGGGCCCCCCTTGTCTTTTTGTTCTCTCTTCAGAAAGTAGAAGCTGCACTGCATTGGGGCCAGATACGTAAAGGTATTCAGGCAGTTAACTCTCACTGAAAAATCTGGGACTTGGTGTTAAATGACTCTCCTCCCTGCCTCTCTAGATGAGGGCATAGAGGTTGCAGCATGACGATGGAAAAGGGGGAAGGTGTTTGTTTTACAGTGAATGTGACATACGTCCGGAGTTCAGTTTGATTTCTGTCCTTTTTCTTTCAGCTACCAAGAGCTAAATCCCCTGTCGGTATGAACAAAGCATCAGATTTTCAAGGTCAGAGAGAGCACCAGTGCCCCTATTCCCTTTCTGTCAGTCTGTCTCATCCACTCCATCTGCTACCAGTTGTTCTAACAAACATGCCAACAAGGCAAACTCTTAACTACATCTGAGATGTTTAAATAACATATTTTCATTTATGTTAAACAATGTTAATCATAATTGGAAAGGGATGGGAGCTCTTTCTGATCTCCCTTTCCATCCTTGGGTCACACTGCAGAGCCATATCATGTCCCATAAGTTGTTTCAGCTTTCCAACTACTTCACTTAACTTTTATCTTTAATCACAGTTTTAAGACAAAATTAGCCCTCTATTAAAAATCATCGTACTCTGCTTCTATTTCTAGTTATGGAGGGAATATTTAGGAGTTGGAAGGTAAATCATCTGTTCAGTCCCCCTTCTATTGGCAAGAGGAAGTTCAGTTTTAACTCTAATCCAGTGCTAAAATGTATCTTTTGAGATTCATTAGCTGGCTGTAGTCTCACCAAATTACTGTGCATGTGTACTCCACACTGCCTGCATTTATCTAACAAATACCGTTCCCAAAGATCAACAGTCTAAGCAAGGAACATGTGCATTTCTTGTTGTGTGCTGGCTTCATACTCAGTATGGCACAAAATATAGTGGAAGACATGGTCACTGATCCATGGAGCTCACATGTTAAGCAGACAGCCATTAGGATTCAGACACAAAATATGTGAGATAAGCAGAGAGACTGATCACTGTCCTTGTAGCAGAAGACCAGATCCAGCTGACTTAATTAATATTAATATCAATAAAGCAATATTTCTTCAACTCGGGGATTAATATTCATATACCTAATGGAAAAAATGTGTTTTTAAAGAGGAGGTTGAATAAGAGAAAGTAGGCAAGGCTCTCTCCAGAGGTTTGTGCATTCTTGTTTCTGGTTATCCAGTGGGGAGGAAAGGGTGGTGGATTGGAAGACAAAAGAGAGAATGAATTCCTCCCTGAATCATCCATCTAGTAAGGACAATACAGTGGGCAAACAGGAGAGAAGCCAGAATGGTTGGATAATTCTCAGCATTGCTGGAAACGTGTGGAAGAGTTCATCTGAAGCAGATCTAAAGTCAGTATTTCTGGTGTCTGTCTCCTGTGCCATCCCCCTCTTTGTTTCTCTCTGTCATGTGTAAGCGCAGCAATCAGAGGACAGGATGAAGATGGGGCTGATGCCAGCAACAGCCGCACCGACACCAGTTCCTCCAACCCTGTCTCCATCAATAACTCGGTCAGCAGCTGTGAAGTCGGCAAAATTGTAAGGAGCCTTCAGTTGCCCCTTGCCTGTCTGTGACCTTTCCCCGTAATGTGGTTCAGAGCTTTCACAACCGAGTGCCAGCTCTGCACTAGCAGCCCAGCTGCGATCAAATTCAAGGCCCCGTCAGCAGCTCCCTAATCCTTTTACAAGCATTTTATTAGAACCATGTTATTAACCTTTTCCAAAATCACATAATTGGCTTATGTTTATTTAAAGATATTTCAGCAGGGCTTTACAGGGTATTTACGACCCCTCGCCGTCTCCTCTACCCATTTAACACTTAGTGGTGAGAAGAGGAGGTGGTCCTTGAAAACCTGCTTTGTAATTGATTTTAGTGAAACATGGACAATTCTGTTGGAGTTTCTCATGCCCTTCATGTCTGTAAGCAACGACGGGTCAGAGAAGGGGTGTAGCTAGCAGCTGGAAATTTTTGCACACACCAGCCAATCCATTTCTCCCCCGCCTGCAGATTCCCCATAATCTCCCAAGGTAGATTTGTGATATGCACATCGTGAGCACTGCCACAGCAGGTGCAGGTAAATAGAGATGCGTGATCTTGCAGAGTGTTAATAAAGGACCCAACGAAGAACAAAACATCTTGCCGGAGCACTGTAAGAAATGCTGCTCCCAGAAAATTAAAAGAGTCCCTTGGACCCTGTGCCACTCATAATAAACTCAGCTGCTTTTATAGGATTATCCTAGGGAATATTAGTTTGATATATTGATGAATTACACTATTTTGATTGCAATGCATTTAAGACTTTAGTGTCTCAACTGGAGTTACTACTTTGCTTATTTATAGCAAGTAAACCTGCGTCCTTCCCCCTTCTTCTGTTTGCCCTTGCATATGTATCTACAATGCGACATACATCCCACGTTTTTCAAGCTTAAAGGTAAAACTCTGCAGTGAAATAACCACACACATTGTGGTGTCAAACCACATCATCTCCCCATTTAGTGCATACAAAGTTAAAACAGCAGACTATAGAGACATGTATGCTCATTTACACGAGGCTCTCTGCGCACACAATGATATTGCTCTAGTCTCAGCTGTGCTTTTCCATGTTCTGTAAAGATCTCTACAAGCAAGCCACCGCACCAAAACACTTATGCTTCTTGAAATAAGAAATGGATACTAGACTTTGCTAAAACCAGTTTTTTTTTTCCTTTTTTAAAAAAGCAAACCCTAAGGAATCGCAATTACAGTATCATGTCCACCACTCCCGAACCACCCGGAAACGACTCAATAGTCCGACGCTGCAAAGAAGATGCTCCACATAGCAGGTGGGTAACTACTTGGAAACAGTGTCGTAACTAGAGGTGAACTGTGCCTTAGATCCTGTTTGGTCTCTCACGTGGAGTCTGTCCCTTAGGTATCAGGCCTGACTTCCCATATCTCACACAGACTGGAGCCATGTCCACTCTCAGACTGGATCTCTAGGTCCTGGCCCTGGTTCAGTCATGTTGATGACAAAGGTCCAAGTCAGTTTGATATTTATAAGACTTTGCTTTTGGGCGCATGTAATAGCATAAGGTTTCTTCACACACAACTTTATTTACTAATTTTCAAAACTATCAAGGCACAGAGCAACGGGTAAAAACAATTGAAGCCAAACATCGTTGCTATTGCCCTCAGCCCAGCTAACCCCATCTCTAGCAGGGTAACATGGACTGATTTAGGATCCACTTTAACCCCAAACTATAACTGTGAGAGGTGCAAGCCATTCTAGTTTGTCTGGAGCCAGATCGAGCCAATGAAGGGCTTTTCCATTGTCTCCTCCAGGACTTTTATCTGGCTGCTTGTCTGCCTTGGTTTCTTTACTAACTTCTTTTAATCTAATTTCATAGCTAGTAACCCATCAGAACCAAACATGCAGCTCTCTGCACCAGTTTCATAACAAATTATGTAGAGATGTCGTTCACATCTGTTCAGTTGCTGTTTTGTTTAAGACAAGGCCCTTGACATGAGTTCTTGTTATAGTATAGCACACAGCCTATTACTATTGTTGCTACAAATATTGCCTATTTGTTAGGAAGAGTTAAAAATAGTAATTAAGGTTACACAGTGGACATTTTAATAAAGAGGGAATGAAATGTTGTTCCACTTAGTGTTAACTTTGGCTTATTATCTAGATAGCATTTCACTATTTTTTAAAAAAATCTGTTGCTCAATACATTTTTTGGCAATTTTAGTATATATATTCTCTGAAAGGTACAAGATGTATGACATGGCTTTGTTCATGTAGTGTAGTTATCTTAACTTTCACATTTCCTGACTCTCGCTTGTTTTACAAAGAAAAAGTGGGAAGAATGAGAACTACAAATGCTTGGGTACTGTTAGTACTAACAATGGCAGCAGCGATGTTTTGAAATTCTCGCCTCTGAAACAGTTTTCTGCATGGTCAGGCTAAGCGCAGAGCAGCACATCTGTTTACAGAGCGTTGGCTGCATCTCAAAACGTGAAAAAGAGAGTAAGGTAGGCGACATTTCTCAAAAGCAGTCACTGCCTTGGAATGCCTCCGTTTTCAGGTGCCTTAACTGGAGCCGATCCATTACTATTTGGAGGCTGAGGATGCTCAGCACATAGGACGATCGAACCTAAAACACAGGGCTAGCCTTATGGGTGGGCGATGTGGGCGACCACCCAGGGTGCCATGGTCACAGGGGTGCCTAACACACGCACACCTACATGTGAGCAGCCCACGCTCACAGCAGCGTTCTCCTCCAGCACCGCCCCACCCCAGGCAGGAGGAGTGGTGCCCAGCCCAGCCTGCCTTCCGCCTCCAGCCACTGCCTAGGAGGACCCTGGCCAGGCATGTGTGGGCAGGGTGCACCTGCTCTAGTCCGCCTGCCTTGCTCCCACACAGCAGCAGCGGTGCTCGCCTGCAGGGAAGCAAGTCTCCTGATCCAGCCCAGCAGCTCCCCCAGGGCTTTATTTCTGAAACTTTCACTAATACTACTACATACTTAAACTCAAAGAAATGGCGCCGAAATATAAGTTTGCCCAGGGAGCCATTCTTCCTAAGGCTGGACCTGCTAAAACTGGATGCCAGGCAACTGTTATCAGTGGCCCCCATGAGCAGTGGCAGCTTTTGAAAACGTGTCTATCCAATTTTTTAACGAGCACTTACATTTTTCAGAATATTGCAGGCTGCGGTAAAAGCGGTAAAGATGTCTTAAAATGGTAATAGCATCCAAACACTCACCCCCGTGGCTGTCCCCTGTTTTGTACATTCAGGCGCTGGGGGTTTTGGAAGGACCACGCTGTGTGTATACTGCATTGAAATATTTGCAATCTCCTTCACACAAATTGTTCCTGCAGCAGCTCTGTTTCTGTCTGACAAGAGCAGAAGATGCACGGTGTCTAGCAGGATAGGGATATGGCCTCATTTAGCTGAGTTAAAAATCCCTGAAGTCACATATCACTGGAACATGCTCAGTACTGATTTCTCAGTAGCTTACAACTTTATAATTAGCCTGCCAAATTTTTTTGAACTTGTTCATGGAGATACTCCAAACTAATCACTATTTACATGCCAAGTTTCAGGTTTTACACTTCAGCTGTTTTTTATTTATTTGTGTGAAAGAGAAGTGAGGCTAATTTATTACAGCAGGAAAACTTGGCTTTTTCCATGGTGTCTTGCATAATATAAGAAATAACTGAATTGATTCTTCTCATACTTTCTGCAAAAATTCACCCTTTGCCTGGGACCAGAGATTAAAAAAAACCCCATGTGAGCCAGAAAGGAGAACTTTAGAAAGGGTTGAATGGGTGAAGGCAGGGAATTATCATTTAAATCAGTCTGCATATGTGCCATACTGAATCCTTTCTAGATGACTGCCCCACTAGAGTATGCCATTGGCTGGATGCTTCATTTCTCCTTTGGGTCCAAATTTCATGATGAGGAACTTGCTAATTCATATGTTGGTTCTTTGCGGTCGCTGGCATTTTCTTGAAGATGCTATTTACTAGGTGGATCAGAATCTGGCCCTTAATGTTTTTTTAACAAAGATGTCAGGGAGCCCTGGAATGACTATGGACTGTGGACCTGGTGCCCGCTCCCACTCCAACTGAAATGAAAGGATTAATCTGACTGATTGCAATGGCATTGAATTTGAAGCAGACAGAGAAGAATGGTCCATACCTAGCTTTGTTCACCTTGACATTCCTCTGATTTCACCAGGCATTCTGCCGTGTCAAGGGCACCTCAAAAATGCAGTTTCATTACTTTAAGTATACTTGAAAATCATAACCAAAGTAAAACGTTTCTCCGTTGCTGTACCTCAAGTGCTTTCTTTGCATTCACTGTTCCCATCAGTGACACTGTGACATTTTGGACCCATTGTGGGATAAAGAACATGGCAGTAGAAAGCAGGTATTGTGCAGGCATCATATCAAAATGTTCAACAGAAGAACAGAAGCCAGATCAACCATTTCAGGACACCAGAGACTACAACTTCTCTGCGTTTCCCATCAGAACCTTCATTACTTCTCTTTTGTTAACACTTCCTCCTTCTAAAGCATTTTGCTGCTTCTCATGCTTCCTTCCCCTCTATAATCCCCTCTAGAAGTTTCCCGTGCACCCTTCCTGCTTCTTCCCCGTGCCCATATCTCAACAGTGCTCCTTCTCTCACAGCCTGTCAGGATCTGTTAAAAAGGAAAAGTCTCTCTTGCTCATTCTCTCTTGCTCTGTTTTTTTAATTCTAGCCTTGTTGAAGAGGACAATGACAGCTTTAGCTGTGATACTTTGGAGCTAGATGGTAAGTGAGAAATACCAGTTATGGAGCTTTATGTATCATGATCCTGGTCCTTTAATTCACCAACCATATAGACTGCCCACCAGACTCTGTTATCGCACATCGGGTAAATGGGAAGAAGGATAATGATATGCAATGGCTTTCTTTTAATACGGGCAGAGCTGGGGCACAAGAGCGGCACCTGACATTCACCCATTTCCATTAACACAGGCAGAGCCGTATCAGGAGTAGAAGGACTCCCACCCTTCACCCACTGAAATACAAAAAGCAAAGACCAGATCCATTGTTTCATTCATAGGAAGGCCATTTGCTGGGGTCCCCTAAATTCAGGAAATGCAGGGATCAGAAGAGAGAGGAATGACACATTGAAAAGGAAATAAATGGCCTTTTCCCTTTACATGGTGTAGGAGCTCTCTGAATGTACCCCTCATCTAATTCAAGCCTTCCATAGCAGGTGTCACAATCAGTTGTGCTGGGTTTTGGGAGAGGTCACAGCCTTTCCCAGAAGGAGTTCTAGAGAATGATAAATGGATTCACACTTTGTTTCAATAGACTAAGCATGGAACTGGGAACCAGGAATTCCTAATTTCTAATGCCGGCTCTGACCTAGAACAGGTTTTGTGCAATTTGCTGAACCACTCTGTATCCCACTTAATTTCTGTGTAGAAAGGGGATAATGATACTTCCCTTACAGGCCTGTTGCAAACATTAATTAATGTATGTACAATGTTTCCTGCGAGAAACTTGCAGTCCAGCATTCTTTCACTATTTCTGCAGGCTCCGATTATTTATGACAAAAACATTTCTGTAAGGCTGCTAATTTACAAGGTGCTTTGCAAACATAAATGCATTCTCTGTCCTGAAGATTTACACAAATTTACAGTTGCCCACAAAAATCTCAGGTCAGCACTTCAGAAGAGGAATGATGAAAAAAAAACAACATAGTGAGGAGTTATTCTTTGAAGAAGCAAATTCAGAAAGGGATTATAGTGGATAGGGTAGAGGGACTGTGCATGGCTTATAGGCGCTGAATGGGCAGAAGGCATCAATGGAGCTAACGGTGACCAGATAAACTTAGAGGGAGCAGGATTTTTACTGCTACCTCCGGGGCCAGTGGCCACGAATCCTACACCAGATCAAAAGAATGCCTTGACCTTGGACTTGGCCTCAGCTAAGCTGGTACCTTTCTGCTTTCTCACCCCATCCATGACTGCATTTTATTTTGTGTCCCTTTTCAGATGACGGTCATGACAGATACTCGCACGGAGCTCCCTCAGTGCACTCCTCCTCCTCTTCGCACCAGTCTGAGGGCATGGAAGCCTATGACCTTGAGCATGTCAGCTCCATATTTAGGAAGTTCTCTCTGGAGAGGTACTTAAGGGGACACTGCTTTAACTGCTTAAGGCTGACCTAGGGTTGGAAAGGATCCTGAGGTAGGGTTGTCGCCTTATAATCTTTGCTTGGCCAGATGTGATATTGTGGCAGAAATGTTAGAAGGCAAGTTATTGTCTGGCAGGCTATTTCATAGTGTGCTGAACTTTGCTTTTACATTCATGTGTTCCAGTGCAGCAGCTCACCATAGGATTTTTGGACCGTTTTCTGTTTTACAAAGCAAATATTTGATTGCTTCCTCAAAACGGTGCCTATCCCATAACAATCAGAAGAGACAACTGTATATGAAGAGAGTAGCTTCATCCTAGGAAGCTTGTTATCTCACTCCTGCTGGTTACTAGATGCTGTGCTGTTGTACATCTGAGGTTATTCAGTCATGTGTCAGCACTTAACAGTGTCCAGATGCTGTTTTCAAATGTAACTTATGAACTAAAATTGAAGATTTCTCTTAGAAGCTTTAAAATGTAATATTTGATAACCATAGAAAGCTTGGTTATATGCCCTTCCCCATTTATCCTGCATGAAGCATTCCTATTTTTAGACCCAAGCTAGTTGAGGAAAGATGAGGCCAGCATTGTCTAAGCCATTTATTTCTTTTGTGAACCCAGACCTTTCCGTCCCTCTGTCACATCTGTTGGTCGCATTAGGAACTCTTGCCATACTGTCCAGCGAGTCACACTGAATGGAGACAGCCTCAACTCTGAAATCACTTTGCTTGGGGGCAATGACAAAGGAAGCTTTATCAGCTTTGTCAAGATGGGATCCCTAGCAGAAAAAGCAGGCCTCCGGGAGGGATACCAGCTGCTTCTGGTGAGTACTAAATAAACAGCAGCGTGCATGTATGTGCATGTGTGTGTGTGCATGTGCATGTGTGTGTGTGCTCATGCATGCCACAGAGAAAAAAAGAGAGCTCAAGAGCTCATTGCAATAGTCTTATTTCTTTTTTTGCTCCTGTGTTAATGAGAAAACCCAAGTATCTTCTGCAGCCAGTACTCCTACCTCTTTGGCTCTGCTAGTGACTCCTTTTGAGAGAGACTGGAAGTATGCTATTTGTGGGTTTCCAACCCACCTGCACATTAAATGGTGCAGTGACTCTTGATGGAAGAGACTGGGACTAAAATAGCTGTCCTTTCCCATTCTTTAGAGTGATGTCCCTTTGAAGAGGCTAGGACTAGAGTGGCTGTGAGCTTTTCTGGCAGCTGGTGTCCTTACAGTATTATGCCCAATAGCAACTCCTGCCTGGAGAGACTGTCACTCCAGTAGCTCTGTGCTTTGCTCAGCACTGCTGCCCTTGCACCATTCCCTAGAGTGACTCTGGCAGTGACTAGATATGCTATGAGTTTTCTCCCACCATCAACCTTCCTACATCCTTATTTATTGCTACTTTTGCTAGCAAAAGATAGGAAGAGAGTGGCTGTCAGCTTCTCCTTAAACTAGCCTTCTACACCATTCCCTGTAGTGGTCCCTGCGGAAGAAACATGGATTGTCGCTGAGCTCCAGTTCCATCAACTTCTAGTATGTCTAGCAGAAGAAAAAACAATTCAGAGATAAATAATAAAAATGTAATATTTGTATCCTGGTAGCAAAAAATAACTTGTTTAATTTTGAAAGAGGGTCCATAGTTTATCGGGTGGTATAACTGCCACGCATGGAGCGCACAACAGGGAATTCTTTCTTTCTTATCTAGCTGGAGGGCTGCATCAAAGGGGAAAATCAGAGTGTCCCCTTGGACACCTGCACCAAGGAAGAAGTTCATTGGACAATTCAGAGGTGTAGTGGCCCAGTAACACTCCAATATAAACCAAATCATGAAGGTAAGACCTGATGTTTGGCTTTGCAAGGATTCTAGTATAAAGGAAGCTCTTCGTTGGGCCTGAATCAGAAGCAACTGCACTGACTTCTGTAAAGTTACTTATATTTACACCAATGTAACTGAGATCAGAAATAACCCCTACATTTGTCATTGGAACTGTCTGAAGCGCTTACTGGGTGGATCATTAGAGACAGTATTTACAACATGTCAAATTATTTTTGCACACTATTTCCTATCATGGAACATGGTGTGCTGTTTTTTTTTTATTTTTACAGAACTGAAATCCAATTTATACCTAGGAGTTCTTCTTGTTTATTAGCTCTGCAGATATATCTTATCTTTAACAGCTGGAGTTCACACATGGTGAATGAACTTTCATTTAGTGATCAGGACTTGTAGTGATAATTTGGTGGTATGGATCAAAAATTACATTCCAAAAGCCACTTATACTGGTTCAGGGATATTTTCCCCTTCTTTCTACTTGTCAGGAAAATTCACACAGGAGGTGATTTCTATTTTTTAATTTTTTATTTTCTTTGATGTTTTAAAAAATAGGTAAGAATATTACACTTTTTTTCAAGCACCACTTGGCTGCGCATAAAGTGTACTACAGATTGTGGGAGTGCCAATTAGAGCTAATGAGAAAATAAATAACCCCCTATTAAAATAACCTGGCAGAACTCATGCTGTATTTGCAGGATGAAACTTTCGCTTTCTGCCTCGGTCTTGGTTAGGAAGTTTACTGTTTTATGGATCATTTGTACGTAACGATCAAAACGGAGGTTGCCTAGGTGTAAAATTCTCCTGGCAGTCTCTGACGCACACGGTGTGAGCTGTCCCCAGGGGAGTGTCCTGTCACTCTCTTTAAGACTCCAGACTCGTAGTCATGCCACAATCATTCCAAGTAGCAATCTAGCAGGGCAGCGTCTCTCACGTCAGTATAAACTAGAACGTAAGCGCCGTGAGCATCTCCCTCAAGAGTGCCCACTCCTCGAATGCTAAGAGTACCGCAGCGGGCAGCTCTCGGTCCCCCACTGCGTATACTTATCTCTCTCTGTTGCTGCCACAGGGTACCGGAAACTGTTGTCAGAACTGGAAGAAGGGCTGATCACATCAGGGGATTCATTTCACATCCGCCTGAATCTGAACATCTCGAGCCAGTTGGACTGCTGCTCCTTGTCAGTGAAGTGTGATGAAATCGTGCATATTCTCGACACAATGTACCAGGGGAAGTGTGAGTGGCTGTGCGCCAGAGTTGATCCTTTCACTGACCGGGATCTGGAAACAGGGACCATTCCCAGCTACAGCAGGTGAGCGCAATTTAGGCTGAAGCAGAAAAAACAGCTGTGACTGTGCTCAGTTGCTGTCTGAACTGTTTAAAGCCTCTCCTCTCTTCACATCTCAAAACTGGTGGAGCTGCACAGTGAGCCATTGGGCTTTGAGGGGAGACCCCCCAATGGTGCCGAAAGGAGGCTGGGGTGTTTCTTGCAAAGCAAAGTAGAAAGATATACACTTTTCCTTAATGGCACCACAGAACTGCTTTTGTTCCCTGCCTTTACTGTCTGGCTCAGCCACTCCTCCGTGCTATCCCTCTGTTTGACCTTTTCTGTAGGCACTGACCCATCGCATTCATTCCTCCTGTAGATGGTCTCAATTGCTTCTTCTTGATCCACATAGCTACGCTGTTTTTTTTAGAGCCCAGCAACTCCTTTTGGTGAAGCTGCAGCGGTTGATGCACAGAGGCAGCAGGGACGAGACAGAAAGTTCATACAATACTTTACGAACGCTCCGGGTAGGTATCCACGGCCACAGCCTTTTTGGGTCAATTCATCCTATGCTCTGCATGTTTCAGTACTTAACGTTGCATTAAATGCCTGATTTGAAACACTCTCTGTAAGCTGTTTTGTGCTACCCCTGGGGGTGACTGCCTTGCATTTCCGTACCTTTCAACCAACAGGATTCCCTGCAGCAGGTCTTGCTTCACTGTAACTTTATCCCCTCGTACTGGTGAGGGCCAGTCTCCACAGATCCAGGATCTGCTCTACCTGGTAGCTATTCCATTTCTATCTGCGCTGGCTCTACGTTTCCCTTCAGTGCTGCATAGGGAAGAGCCGTTTCCTCGAGCTAATCATCAGAATTGTTTCTCTTCTTTACTTGAAAAAGTAACTCTCAGTGACCCATATTGGAAGGTTTTGTCTCCATCCAAAATACACCTTGTGCCCAGAAGTGGAATTAATGAATTTCCCTCAAAGCTGAGCACCAGATAGTTCTCTAGTATGACTGTGTCCACAGATCAAGGGTCAGCGTGGATGGAGATGATGGTCATGTAAGCTCCAATAAATGTAAATAGTCCTTTTAACCAACAGTGCACAGGTCACTAGACAGGTGACCTCTCTGGTCAATTATACAGTGTCGGCACAGCCAGAGGCTCCCACGGAGAGAGGGATGCGGGCAAGTAATAACAAGTGTGGAGTTTATCAGTATGAGCAGCGCTAGGTCCATAGCTGGCACAGAATTGCACTGACTTTTATAATTGGTACAAATATTAATGAATAATGATGCCCTTGGCTGGGAATAACTGCATTGTGTGTCTTCCGGAGATCTATTTCA
This sequence comes from Alligator sinensis, assembly GCF_000455745.1. Taxonomy (NCBI): domain Eukaryota; kingdom Metazoa; phylum Chordata; order Crocodylia; family Alligatoridae; genus Alligator; species Alligator sinensis. Next base: position 694,148 of record NW_005842695.1, read on the forward strand.
TTCTGCAGCTTTTTAAAGAAAATCTTTTCCTGTGCAATTCTTATTAGCACACGCTGCAGCCAGAGGAACCTGTCCCACAGAATGACCCCAAAACCAGCCCTCGCCTGTCCCGAGCAAGCTTTCTTTTGGGCCAAATCTTACAGGTAATAAAGCTCAAATCCTCCTCCACATTACTGCTAAGCATGATTTTAAATGAAACATTTGAGTCTGAGTTCTCTTTGTGATGTTTTCCAGTATCATAACTTTTGAGAGGCTACTCTCCCATTCAGAAACTGTACAAGAGTTTCTGACTGCCACAAGGAGCTTTAAATATATGAGAAAAGTGGAATGGATTTTGCTTTCTAGCTGCCTTCCTTGTGTGGGATCTTTTTATGCCTTCCTTCTGTTGCAACTCTAGCATACAGCCATACCCTGGAAGGCTGAAATATATTTGATTTGAGTCATGACAATGAATCCTTTTGGCCAAAGCAAGTCTCTTGTTATCTAGGAGAGTAATGTTCCAGCAGCAAATGATTCTTCAATTCTAGGGTCAGTTATGTTGAATGAGTTGGAGAACATGTGGATGAGTGCAATGGAAAGGTAATATGGGCTGTTTGGTTAGAGGCTATGCAGCTGCAGGAGTAAATATTTAAATAAAAGGATAGATTGATGAATGAATGAATGAAGCATATTCCAGGATGTGAAATTCTACCATAGGTGAAGGCTTTTGGACTCAACAGCCTGAACAATGGGTGTTGCAAGAAGGAAGGGGCAGATCGCTGGGTATAATTTGTGGTACCATTGTACTAACATTCATAGTAACCACGCTGCTCTCTGTGAGTTCATTAGTGCTCAGGCTGTTGTTGCCAGAAGGTTTTGGAAAGGAAGACAAAAACATGACTCATAAGTAGAGTGAGCAAAGTAAAATCATTTCACAGGGGATTTGGAAAAGCTCTGGGTCAGATCTGTGATCTTTAAAGAGTCTTGGGATTCAGACAACAGCTCCGTGGAGGAATTAGACAACCTGTAGTCTCGTCTTTGACAGACATATAGGCGATTCAGATCTCACAGGTAATGGAAGAGGGTGTGGAGAGCTGACAAATGATAGAAAGAAAAAAGAATTTGATCCCTAGAACGAATGAGGATGAAGCCTCTCTCTTTCTTTTTCAGTTTGTCAGCAGGTCTGAAAACAAATACAAGCGCATGAACAGCAACGAGCGAGTCCGTATTGTCACTGGCTGCCCCTCTGGGCTGGCACGGACCTCTTCTGAAGCAATGAAACTGTTGCCAGATAAATTGGAAGGTATGGACATGACAGAAATGTTATGCTTGCTTTACCTAGATGTAAAAGACTATGCAAATATAAGCCAATGGAGATTTGGGTCCTAGGACTTTCTCATATCTAACTAATATATTCATGTGATAGCTAGATAATACTGGTGCTTGATGGCTTATATTTTGCTGAAGGGTTTGGGTGAAGATAGGCGTGGGAAACAAGTCAACAGATCCACTTACACTTTCTCTTTTGTTGACAACTGTTCTTAGGTTTCCTCAGGTTGTCCCTCTTAGGACACTTCACTCAAAATAAATTTAGGCTCATAATCAGGGAAATTTTCTAACTAAATGGCCTGTTAAACTGTCAGTATCCTAAGGAAAATGGTGAAGATACTGCTTGAATAATTTACAACCATCACACTGAAGAATATACAGTAGAGGGATGGACAAGACGAAACATGTCATTCCCCTCTCTAATACTGTAATTCTTCTATCTTCTTGTCCCACAATTGAAGAACAAGCTAGTTTATAAACAGTCTCCTCTTTTCTCAGATATGGATTCTGAAAGTGAAATAAATAAGAGCCTCAACCTGATCCCCTATAGCTTGGTGCGACCAATTCACTGTGATCGCAGGCGTCCCGTCCTCTTTACTCCCACTATGCTTGCCAAGACCCTGGTGCAGAAGCTTTTGAACTCTGGAGGTGCCCTGGAATTCAACATGTGTAAGCCAGGTAATGAATAAAAGAGTATTATGCATGTGCATGCAAATGTGTGTGCATACGTTACAGCTACTTCGGTCACCTTCATCCATGTCACAGTGAAGTGTAGGTCTGGATACTATAGCGTGTGAATTTGTGAGAAGCTCTGAAGGTTTCCGAATTAGCCATTGTAAGTAGTTCTGAAGTCCCATATTGGTGAAATGTTGCACATTTGTATGTTCAATAGCTGCCATAACACACTTCACACTTTGTGACCGGGGTGTCATGAGTGCTCTTGCTTCTGTAATGTTCCAATCCGGGTGTGTGAAGTTTTGATCAGCTTGTGTCTGGGTGCTACAACCAGTCATACAGTTTTATACAGTCCAGTGCTGTGAAGATCTTGCATCTGATCTTCTCCAAAGACAGGGCTTCTGAGTGAAATCCTTATCGTTCAAGCCAGCATCCAGTATTGTGATTCCTACCTCTGAAAGATCTTCTGTTCTGTTAAAGAATAATTCATTTGAAATCCCAGGACCCATACCTGAGTAATTATTAAGACCTTAAACTGATAAAACTACAATAATCTGAAGATTCTAATTTACTCTTCGTGATTTTTGTGGGTTGCTTATTATTCAGCATTTCCCTCACCTTGTTGGACACCGAAATTGGTCTGCTTCTAGTCGGTTTTACTTTTGGATCCCCATGCTTTAGCACAGTGCTTCAGGATTTGTCTTACAATGTTTATTCAGTGTGTATGCAGAGCTGAGTAAGCTATTCTGGGGGTGGACCATCTTTCTATTATGTCTTTGAACAATGCCTAGCCCAATGAGACTGAAGCATGTAGACCCTACTGCAATGTAAGTAATAGCACTGCAATACAGTAGCATAGTACTGAGCAGATTGCTATCTCAGTTACAGCGGGGGATAGTCCATCCTGGACTTGGTGCTGTGGATCCCAGTTACTCCCTGACATTAGGTACTGGAATGCTATTTACTGAATCGTATTCTTGTCGTTTGATGCTTTCTTGTCATTTGTGTTCTGTTAATTGCTTGGGAACTCAATGCTGCAGGATATATTTGAGGTTCTGAGCCAAGATCAAGCTGGGCTTTAGCTGAATTAAATGACTAAAATGAGATGAGCTCTCAAGAAGACAGCTCATAGTTGATCTTTCACTGTATCCTAACTAAAATACTGCTGGATGGTTTCCTAGGTGTACAAAATGTGTGAATCTGCTAACCTTGCCTTCCTCCGCTTCTCTCTCCAGATATTGTAACAAAGGAAGAGTTCCTCAGGAAGCAAAGGATAGAAACCATCATATTTTCCAGAGAAAAGAATCCCCACACCTATGAATGTATCGTACCTGCCAATATTGAGGCTGTCACTGCCAAGGTGATTAGAAAGGAATGCAGACAGTCTGTTTCCAAAAGCAGCCACATTATTAAGGGCTGAAGTTTTATGAGTAGTTTCTCCTCTCCTTGTCTCTCTCTTTCTCTCTTCTTTCAGTCCCCAGCTTATATTTACCTTTCCCCAAATAGCTCTTGCTTTGTGCAATCACTTTTTCTTTCTTTTCCATCCTAAGCCATATCCTTTTACATTTCCGCTCACTTTCTATGATGACCTGCATTGATACAGTGAAATAGCCTTTTATTTTCTACACGCTCTT